>NC_058081.1:71658827-71958827 GCF_014858855.1 Bufo gargarizans
GGGACATCTCCCGCTATTTCGGCTTACCCTGCCAGCCGGCTGAGACTTCGGTGAGAAGCGCAGTACCCAAGATGGCGGAGGCAGAGCGTGATTCCAGCTTGCAGGCGTGCGCTCCTCAGTCCACTGGCAGCAGCAAAAGGAGAGCGGAGGGGACCACAGAACCTCAGCCTCGTATGCAGAAGCTGTAAGTCCCCGCTCGGCGGACCCATCTTCCCCCTCACTCTCTAAATCCTCAAGGGCTTCTCCTGGCTCCTCATCACAGTTGGGTGGCTCCCCTGCCATGTCACATAAAGCAGGCAGTTCACCAGCTTCATATAACCAGTCTGAAATTGGGACTGGAAAATGCATCTAAGGGCTCTACCCACTAAAAATGAGGTAGATGCCTTACTCAGCAGAATGGAAGCCTCACATAAGCAAGATATAGCCACTTTACATCAGGATATCAAGCACATAGGACCGAGAGTGGAGGAAATGGAAAACTTGCAAGAACATGTCCTAACAACACTGGACTCTCACCGCAAGGTCATAAATTAGCAGGCCACACAGCTACAAGATATTCTGACCTACTTGGACGATATTGAAAACAGAAACCGGAGAAATAATCTCCGCCTCAGAGGGGTCCCCGAATCAATAGCGTCTCCTGACTTGGAGACTTGGGCCCAGGAATATTTTAGCAAGTTGCTGAATGTGGACAAACCTATAGAAATTGATCGTAAACACAGAGCTCTAGGCCCTAAACCATCAGATCCTGCACGTCCAAGGGACATTATTTGCCGAATCCATTTCTATAAAGAAAAAGAGGCCACCCTCAGAGCGTCCAGAAGTGACGAGGCATCGCCTCAGGAAATAAAGGAATCCTCGTCCTACCTGATCTTGCAAGACGTACTCTGATGTTAAGAAAGACGTTAAAACCTCTCCTGACGATTTTCAAGGAGAAAGCCATCATCTACAGATGGGGGTATCCGTTTCAACTCATCGCTAGTAAAGAGGGGAAATCCGCTGTTTTAAAGTCATTGACTGACCTCCCTAAAATGTTGGCCACATTTGATCTTCCTCCTCTGGAGCTCCCCGACTGGCCTCGTCCCCAGATTGTGCAACTGCCCTTGGGAAGAGAAGAATGGCAGACGCCGACCTCCAAGTCCCAGAGATCCTCTCGACACCAGAGACTGACCAGCTGAGAGACCAGCTCCTATTGTTGTTCTATTGTTCCTTCAACTTAGTGTTCTGCGCTCTCTTATTCTGTGACATAGGTGTCTTTCTCTTTACGCATCATCTAAAACTGTGCGCTGCCTCTTTTACCTTCCAACCTGATCATTATACTTGCTCACTGTTTTGACATGTGTTACCTGTCATATTTACAATTCTTATACAGTTGCAAGAAAAAGTATGTGAACCCTTTGGAATGATATGGATTTCTGCACAAATTAATCATAAAATGTGTGGAGAAAAAGAGGCACAGCACACCAACGTCAAAACCTCATCGCAACTGTGAAGTATGGTGGTAGGGGCATCATGGTTTGGGGCTGCTTTGCTGTGTCAGGGCCTGGACGGATTGCTATCATCGAAGGAAAAAATGTATTCCCAAGTTTATCAAGACATTTTGCAGGAGAACTTAAGGCCATCTGTCCACCAGCTGAAGCTCAACAGAAGATGGGTACTGCAACCGGACAACGACCCAAAGCATAGAAGTAAATCAGCAACAGAATGGCTTAAATAGAAGAAAATACGCCTTCTGGAGTGGCCCAGTCAGAGTCCTGACCTCAACCCGAGTGAGATGCTGTGGCATGACCTCAAGAAAGCGATTCACACCAGACATCCCAAGAATATTGCTGAACTGAAACAGTTCTATAAAGAGGAATGGTCAAGAATTACTCCTGACAGTTGTGCACGTCTGATCCACAACTACAGGAAATGTTTTGTTGAAGTTATTGCTGCAAAAGGAGGTTCAACCCGTTATTAAATCCAAGGGTTCACATACTTTTTCCACCTGCACTGTGAATGTTTACATGGTGTGTTCAATAAAAACATGGTAACATTTAATTATTTGTGTGTTATTAGTTTAAGCAGAATGTGATTGTCTATTGTTGTGACTTAGATGAAGATCAGATCACATTGTATGACCAACCATTTTTGCAGAAATCCATATCATTCCAAAGGGTTCACATACTTTTTCTTGCAACTGTATATTCTATGGCCGGAGATTAGTAAGGCTGCTGTTCGGTCCTTGACTTCTCCTTCCCCTACTTAGGGATTGCAGCATTCAGTGCTGCTTGTGACTGTAGTCACAACATAGTTCAATTTTGAGTCGTAATATTCGGCTCTATTGTTCATCTTTGTTGCGTCTTTTGTCTGTCTGTCTGTCTATTATTTGTCCTACCCTCCCCATATCTTTCCCCTGTGTTGCTCCACGTTATTGGGTGATTTGATCCACTTTAACTAAAGGTCTTGATACCAACTCGTCCTTCATGATAGCACACCTTTCATTCTGTACTTACAATGCCAGAGGTCTCAACAAGCCGGAAAAGCGTAGTCAGAGTCTATACCGATTCCATAGGAAACGAGTCATGCTAATTATACTACAGGAAACCCACTTTAAGGCTAAGTCGGTTCCCAAGTGTGAAAATAGTTACTATAATACCTGGTTTCATAGCCCCAACCTCTCCAAAAAAGCAGGAGGAGTGTCTATTGCCTTCCACAAAAGCTTCCATCCGGTGGTTTTGCCCGTGGACATTGACCACAGAGGCAGATATGTTTCTCTCAAGCTATCGGTTGACAATACAATTTTCACAGTCGCTAATGTTTATTTTCCGAACCAGGATCAGGCGACCTTCGGATCCTCAATACTTAGAAGATTGGCCCGGTTTGCGGATGGCTCCTCTATCATCTTTGGAGGCGACTTCAATATGGTGATGGCCCATCCATTGACTTATCGGCTGATAAGTCTCCAATCTCCCCGGTCTCTAGACGCAGATTTATGGCAGATCTGGCCGCTCTTCGCCTGGTAGATTTATGGCGTATACTGCACCCAGGAGTCAGGGATTACAGCTTCCACTCACAAGCCCACAATAGTTATAGTAGACTGGATCATTTGTTCATCTCACATAAACTTTTAGACTCTGATCCCCACTGTTTGATAGACGGGTTCCTGTGGTCGGACCACTCCCCTGTCTATGGCCTTATACAATCACATCTTACAAAACAACGTTCATTTTCCTGGAGGTTAAATGATAATCTGTTACATGATATAGTTTTGTAAAATCAATGCCCTTAAGATGGATTTTTGCCCAAACTCCTGTACCTTTTTCAGACAATCCCTTGTGATATCCCCCAGACAGGGCCGGTGCAAGGATTTTTGCCGCCCTAGGCAAGATAAAAATTGCCCCCCCCCTCCTTTATCAGATTATCTGCCCATATCATGACATCACATATGTTCCACCCCTTTCTCAGCATTTAAATTAAAATAACTGCTATGTTTACAAGCTTCTTGTAGCTGTCTCCCTGACAGCCGCTAGAGGTTCTTCCGCGATACTCACTGTGAAAATTACAGTGGGAAGACGCGGGACATAGTTTTGAATGCGTGGGCATGCGCATTCGCAGCTGAGAGGAGGATCGGGGAGAAGAGTTCCCAGTGCCGGCACTGGAGAAAGGTAAGTGGCTGAAGGGGTTTTAACCCCTTCAGCCCAGTGGGAGGGGGACACGAGGGTGCCCCACTCCTAACAACTATATAGTGCCAGGAAAATGAGTTTGTTTTCCTGGCACTATAGTGCTCCTTTACCACCAGTACTGCACAGTGTCCTCTGCAGTAACAGGCTATAGACACCAGTACCACTACATTAAACTGTAGTGGTTCTGGGACTATAGTGTCCTTTTAATGTGAGGTAAATTTGTCTCCAATGTAGTATTATTAACTAAACAATTAAATAATAAACATATTGTATTGTCTACTTACCACCAGAACAATAAGATGATCTGGTCTCTGGCTGCAGTCTGGCTCTTGGTCTGGATCTGGGGGCTCCCTTGTCACTCTCTCCCCTCCCTCCCTTGTCACTCTCTTCTCCCCCCTCCCTCCCTTGTCACTCTCTTCTCCCCCTCCCTCCCTTGTCACTCTCTTCTCTCCCCCCTCCCTCCCTTGTCACTCTCTTCTCCCCCCCTCCCTCCCTTGTCACTCTCTTCTCCCCCCTCCCTCCCTTGTCACTCTCTTCTCCCCCCCTCCCTTGTCACTCTCTTCTCCCCCTCCCTTGTCACTCTCTTCTCCCCCCCTCCCTCCCTTGTCATTCTCTTCTCCCCCCCTTCCTCCCTTGTCACTCTCTTCTCCCCCCCTCCCTCCCTTGTCACTCTTTTCTCTCCCCCCCCTCCCTCCCTTGTCACTCTCCTGTCCCCCCTCCCTCCTTTGTCACTCTCCCCCCCTTGTCACTCCCCCTCCCTTGTCACTCTAATCCACCCCTCCCTTGTCACTCTCTTTCTTACCCCCTCCCTTGTCACTCTTATTCCCCCCCTCGTCACTCTCACCCCCTCCCTTGTCACTCTCATTCCCCCCCTTGTCACTCTCATTCCCCCCTCCCTTGTCACTCTAATTCCCCCCCACTCCCTTGTCACTCTCATTTCCTCCCCCCTCCTTTGTCACTCTCATTCCCCCCCTCTTTTGTCACTCTCCCCCCTCCCTTGTGACTCTCTTCTTCCCCCTCCCTTGTCACTCTCTTCTCCCCCCTCCCTTGTCACTCTCTCACCCCCTCCCTTGTCATCCTCTTCTCCCCCTTCCCTTGTCACTCCTATCCCCCCTCCCTTCTCACTCTTATACCCCGCCCCTTGTCACTCTCCCCCCCCCTCCCTTGTCACGCTCATTTCCCCTTCTCCCTTGTCACTCTTATTCCCCCCTCCCTTGTGACTCTCTTTCCCCCCCTCCCTTGTCACTCTCATTCCCCCCCTCCCTTGTCACTCTTCTCCCCCCCCCTCGTCACTCTCTTCTCCCCCCCCTCCCTTGTCACTCTCATTCCCCCCCACCTCTAGTGTAGTGTTGCCGAGCTCTGTTCGGTCCGCGGTACATGAGCATTTGTTTCCTGTACCCGGCCGGACTGAAAGGAAGTGCAGACTAAGTGAGCATTTCCTGTCAGTCCGGCCGGGTACAGGAAACAAAAGCTCCTGTACCGCGGACCGAACAGAGCTCGGCCACGCAACATTAGAGGCGCTTCCCTCCTGTCAGTCCCCCTCTTCAGGCTGCGCCCGGGTGGTGCACAATCATAGACGTGCCAACCTGGGCAGTGCGGCAGCCGCCCGGTGCGGGGGAGGGCAACTTGCGGCAGGACCGGCCTGGTCGCCACTTAACTAACGCTTTACAGGTGGCGTTGGCCTGCCCCCAGACATTTTTTACCCGGCTTTGTAAGATGGCTTCTCAATTTATTTGGAGTGGCTCTAGGGCGAGGCTAAGCTACAGTGTCCTGTCACGTCCGAAAGTTAGGGGAGGAACAGGACTCCCTAATTATCTTTCATATTACAGGGCATCGGTTGCTAGCTGCGTCCTAGATCTCTTCCATAAACGTACTACGAAACTGTGGGTAGAGATTGAACACGAACTAGATCCACATTTAGCAACGGGTATTTTCTGGTTACCTCTTTATCTCCGACGGAGATTATCTCAAGCACAACTCTCACCTCTTTTGTTAACTCTAGCAAAATCATGGAGTAAGTTTGCAACGAAACTAAGCTAATTTCAACACCAGGACCGCGGTCCTTTCGAAACACCCAGATCTGCCCGATGGCATCAAAAGCCTTCCATCTTTTAGAGATCACAGTTTAGCCCCGATTAGGATCCGAGACCTAAACAATGAACGAGGCCTACTCCCCCTCAATGAACTTTTACACCACTTACCCAACCCAGCAGGACGCTGGTTCTAATACTTTCAACGTCGTAACTTTCTCAACTCCCTGTCTCCTGGTTCGCAGTTATCGGCCCCTCTAACTGATTTTGAGAGATTATGTACTGCGGACTCTGGGCAGAGACACGCTGTGTCACTGGTTTACAACCTGTTGAGCACGGGTGAGGTTGGAGATGGGTCAGCCAACGCTTAGGGGAATACTCCTGGTTTCATCCTGGCGTGGGAGAAGGATTTGGAGGTTTCCCTGACTAAGGAACAGTGGGCAAGAGCACTTTTGCTTACACACAAATCCTTCATATCAAGTTGAATTCAGGAACTTAATTATAAGATTTTGACTAGTTGGTATAGGACACCAGTAAAGATCCACCAGTTATTCCCCTCGGCCCCCAATACCTGTTGGCGGTGCACGGCGGAAGTGGGCTCCATGATCCACATATGGTGGGACTGCCCAGGAGTGGCACCTCTATGGCAGGATGTATTCGCCCTATACAACAATCTCTACCGGTCTCGTATATCACCCTCTCATCTGATAGCATTACTGTCTATATTCCCGGGTCGATTCCAACAAGTGAAAAGAGGAGCATTTAGAACTTTTATTCATTCCATGAGGCAGATAATCCCCCGTAAGTGGAAGTCGACTGATAGCTTGCAGAGAGTAACCTGGGTAACTGCACTTGATGCTCTTGTCCACATGGAGGAGTTGAGTGCGGAGGCCCATAATCAGAGGTCTATATTTACACAAACCTGGGAACCTTGGTTCCAATTTCGGGAATCAGTGCAGTTTTCGGCTTAGTTGACCAGTGGTATTATTCTCTCTCCAGATGCATAGAATTCCGGTGCCATCTTCTGGACACTCACCCTTCTCCTCCTTTCCTCCTCCCCCTTTTACCTTTACCCTTCATATGTCTCGTCCCAGTCTTTCCCCCTGTCTGTATTTGTTGACTCAATGTTGCTTATATGGTGTCTGAACTTAATTATTATTATTAAGAAAGACATATATCTTGTTATGTGCCTTGATGTGAGTTCTTTCCGACACCTTCTTTTTTACATCATTTTGGATGTATTTTGTATTTGTGTACAACCTATATGATGGTACCTCTACAATTATTAACCCTCTTTCAATAAAAACTATTTGAACCATAAGTGATGAAAAAAAAAAAAAAAATGTCCTGCTTGTCGAGGCGGAAGCTGAAAGTAGTGGGTAGCGGCAGGAGATCAGTGGGGGTGAGTATTGCTTCTTTTATGTTTTTAATCCCTTCTGACCACACTTGGAAAAACCCTTTAGCTGATCCTGCAGTTTATTAAAGAGGACCTTTCACTGGTTCTGAGATTACAGTATTAATACCTGGCACTGTAGGGCATGTTTAGTCACATCGCTATTTTTTATATATATATTTTCATTTCTCCGTCTCTTTTGGCGCCCTATATGCTAATCAATAGCATCAGTACAGGGAGGAGGAGACGGACGCGTTTCTCAGGGCTGTCCAATCACAGAGGAGCGCATCACAGCCATTGAGAAAAAAAACCTCACCTTTGCCCTGGCTGTGACGCGCTCCGCTGTGATTGGACAACTCACAGCCCTGGAGAAGGAGAAGCCCCCTGAAAAACGCGTCTGTCTCCTCCTCCCTGTACCGATACTATTAATTAGCTTACAGGGCGCCAAAAGAGATGCGAGGGAGGAGGGGGGGGGGGGACAGCGCTGTCATGAAAAAAAAAAATAGCGATGACATCTCCTGAACATGCTCTACAATGCCAGGTATTAATATTGTAATCTCAGAACCAGTGAAAGGTCCTCTGCTTTATGCTAACAAATGGCAAATTATTTTCCAGAGCAGCGGTATAATATACTGACATGTTTAGCCCTCAATAGGCAACGAAGGGTCCATATACTGGAGGTAATAATAGACAGGCTCGTATTAATACATGGGTCATGTCAGCTGGGGTCAAGACCTGATTTTATTCCCAGTACTCTACTAATCTATTTTAGATTTTATGTGTGTCCTGCTCCATATATATTATGTATCAGGGTCTAGGGGCATACCCCTTTAAATTAGGGTATCGTCTATCTAGTAATAATCACTAGTGCCCATGAAACTGTCGTACTACTCGAGGCCATACGGTGGGGAAAATAAGTATTCGATACACTGGTGATTTTGCCAGTTTTCACATTTAAAAATAGAATGGAGAGGTCTGTAATTTTTATCGTAGGTACACTTCAACTGTGAAAGACAGAATCTACAAAAAATAAATCCAGAAAATAATGAATTTGCATTTTATTGTATGAAATAAGTATTTGATCACCTACCAACCAGCAAGAATACAGGCTCTCACAGACCGGTTAGTATTTATTTTCTCTGCACTCATTACCTGTATTAATTGCACCTGTTTGAACTTGTTACCTGTATAATAGACACCTGTCCACACAATCAATCACACTCCAACATCTCCACCATGGCCAAGACCAAAGAGCTGTCTAAGGACACCAGGGACAAAACTGTAGACCTGCACAAGGCTGGGGTGGGCTACAGAACAATAGGCAAGCAGCTTGGTGAGAAGGCAAAAACTGTTTTTTGCAATTATTAGAAAATGGAAGAAACACAAGATGGATGACTCAATCTTCCTCGGTCTGAGGATCCATGCAAGATCTCACCTGATGGGGTAAGGATGATTCTGAGAAAGGTCAGGAATCAGCCCAGAACTACACGGGAGGACCTGCGCAATGACCTGAAGATTGCTGGGACCACAGTCTCAAAGATTACTTTTAGTAACACTACGCCGTCACGGATTAAAATCCTGCAGGGGACACAAGGTCCCCCTGCTCACGCCAGCACATGTCCAGGCTAGGGTTGTTTCGGGTATTGAACTTTCGATACCCAATCTATACTTTTAGCCCGGTATCGATCCGATACCAGGATTTGTCTTTTATTGATACTAGGCTGTGCTACTGCCCAGTATCAGAGAATATGGATCGTGCTGCTCTCAGCGTGGCCATGTTCCCTCAGAAGCACTGGGAAGAAGGAAGCAGTCTCTCCCTCCCCCCTGTGCTGCTGCTGCCTCCTCCAATGAGAGGGGAGGGGCTGTGGCCACTGCGCCACCAATGATAACTAATGTTTAATACATTACAAATGCAGGCGGCGGCAGAAACACATTGCCGTCACCCTGCCTCTGACAGGGCATTGTGATCTGCCGCAATATTAAAAACATTGGTGGCGCAGTGCGCCCTCCCCAGTATTAAAATCATTGATGGCAGTGGCCACAGAGTCCCCTCACCTCCTCTCATTGGTGGCAGTGGCAGCTTCTGATCGGAGCCCCAGCAGTGTAATTGCGGGGCTCCGATCGGTTACCATGGCAGCCAGGACGCTACTGCCATGATAATCTCCCTGCTGCTGTGTGCACTATGCCCAGCGCAGCAGGGAGAGTGTGAGGTCCTATTCACCCAGATAGAACTCTCTCAGGGTGAATAGGACAAGGGATTAAAAGATCCCAGGTTCTAGCCCCTAAGGGGGGAAATAGTTATTAAATAAACAGAAAAAAAAAAATATATATATTTTAAAACACACCAATATATTAAGTATAAATCACCCCCCTTTCCCAATTTTACATATAAAATATATAAACAATAAATAAAATATTACATATCGCCACGTCTGAAAAGTCCAAACTATTAAAATATAAAAAAATATCTCCTATGCCGTGAACGCCGTAAAAGAAAAAAAAGAAAAGAAAAACAGCACGATTTTTAGTTACCTTGTCCCCCCCAAAAAATAGGATAGGACTGTTCGATTATGGGCTGGACGTTCCATAAAATGCGGAATGCACGTGGATTTTTTGGGCGTTTTATTTTTTTTGCATGGTATCGAGTATCGCAATACTTTTTTATGGTATAAAAACTGAATCTAAATTTTGGTATTGAAACAACCATAGTCCAGGCCCGTTTGAAGTTCGCCAATGACCATCTGGATGATCCAGAGGAGGCATGGGAGAAGGTCATGTAGTCAGATGAGACCAAAATATAATTTTTTGGTATCAACTCCACTCGCCATGTTTGGAGGAAGAAGGATGAGTAGAACCCCAAGAACACTGTGCAAACCGTGAAGCATGGGGGTGGAAACATCATACCTTGGGGGTGCTTTTCTGCAAAGGGGACAGGACGACTGCACTGTATTGAAGGGAGGATGGATGGTGCAATGTATTGTGAGCTTTTGGCCAACAACCTCCTTCCCTCAGTAAAAGCATTAAAGATGGGTTGTGGCTGGGTCTTCCAGCATGGCAATGACTCTGAACACACAGCCATCGCACCTAAGGAGTGGATCCGTAAGAAGCATTTCAAGGTCCTGGAGTGGCCTAGCCAGTCTCCAGATCTGAACCCAATCGAAAATCTTTGGAGGGAGCTGAAACTCAATGTAGCCCAGGGACAGTCCTGAAACCTGAAAGATCTGGAGAAGATCTGTATGGAGGAGTGGGCCAAAATCCCTCTTGCAGTGTGTGCAAACTTGGTCAAGAACTAAAGGAAACATCTGACCTCTGTAATTGCAAGGTTTCTGTACCAAATATTAAGTTCTGTTTTTCTATTGTATCAAATACTTAATTCATGCAATAAAATGCAAATTAATTATTTAACCACTTCCTGATGGCCCATTGACTATAAACGTCCTTGGGCGGTCGGTTTATCTCTGAATAGACGATCTGGAACGTGCTTTCAGAGATTGCAGCTGCACGCTAATCGTGCAGCTGCCGAGTGGGGGGCCCGCTGTCAGTGACAGCAGGGCAACCGAGAGAGAAGGCAGGGACCGTTCCTGGGTGTCCCTGCCTTCTAGATCGCTGTATACACAGCGCTGAATGTATGCAGCTGAGGAAGCAATGTGCCGCTTCCTGTCCCGGCCTGGTGATCATGTGACCATCTGGGCCGGGGGAGTGCAGGAACTGACGGGTCTTCCACAGACCTCCATCAGCCCTGCACTGAGGTATGTATTCTGCTGTACAGCCTCTCTGGGGGGAGTACTATGTCAACCCCAGTTAGAGGAGAAATCAATAGTAAAAAAACTATATGTATGACCTTATGGGGGGACACAGAGTGAAAAATAAAAAAATTAAGTGTTTTGAAAAAACATAATGTTAATCAAAAAGTCATATGTACTCCAAAATGGTAGCAATAAAAACGTCACCTCATCCCGCTAAAAATGAGCCCCCACACAAGACCATAGCCATAAAAATATAAAAATATGGCTCTATGAAATTTGCAACACAAAAACTTTTTTTTTTTTCTAAAAATGCTCTTATTGTGTAAAATGGGAAAAAATTAAAATAAAATAGACATATTTGGTATCTCGGCTTCCATAACAATTGGCTCTACAAAAAATATCACATGATCTATCCCATCAAGTTATTTTTATTGTGTAAAACGTAAAAAATAAATACAAATAAAATAGACCTATTTGGTATCATTGCATCCGTAATGACCGGATCTATAAGAATATCACATGATCTACAACATCAAGCGAACGGTTTAAAAAAATTAAAATAGAAAAATAACGCCAAACAGCTTTTTTTGTGACTTCACCTCCCAAAAATGAGATAAAAAGCAACCAAAAAGCCAAATGTACCCTGAAATGGTGCCATTAAAAACTACAACTTGTCTCGTACAAAATAAGCCGTCATGCAGCTCATTAAAAAAAAAAAAAAAAAAGTTATTGCTCTTAAAATCCATGACAGAAAATTCAATGTTAGAAAATCCAGATCCCGCTCCTTCCCTTCTGAGCACTGGCGTATCCCCAAATAACAGTTTATGACCACAATTGGGGTGTTAGTGTATTCAGGAGAAAGTGGGTAGCAAATTGTGGGGGGATATTCTCCTGTTTTGTGAAAAAGAAAGTTTGGGCCTAAAGAACCCTTTTCTTGTAAAAAAAAAAAAATAAATTTCATTTTCACACCCAAGTATTAAAAATTCGATGAGACAGCTGTTGAGTGAAGTGCTCGCTACACCCCTTAAAAATTCCTTGGGTGGTGTAGTTTACAAAATGTGGTCACTTTTTGGGGGTTTTCACTGTGAGGTTACCTCAGGACCTCTTCAAATGCAACATGGTGCCCAAAGACCATTCCAGCAAAATCTGGCCTCCAAAAAACATATGGCGCTCCTTGCATTCTGTGCCCAAAAAGCTATTCGACCACTTATAGGGGTGTTTCTGCAAACTGCAGAATCAATGTAATAAATATTGAGGTTTGTTTTGTTGTTAACCCTTGATGTATTCCAGGAAAAAAAATCAATTAAAATGGAAAATCTGCAAAAAAAGTGACATTTTGAAATTTCACCTCTATATTGCTTTAATTCCTGTGGAATACCTAAAGGGTAAACAACATTTCTAAAACCAATTTTCGATAGTTTGAGGGGTGTCATTTCTAAAATGGGGTCATTTATGGGTTGGTTCTATTATATACGCCTTCAGAACTGAACTGGTCCTTAGAAAAGTTGATATTGAAAAATTTCAAAAATTGCTTCTAAAATTCTAAACCTTCTAACGTCCTAAAAAAAAATTACATTACAAAAATGATTCCAACATAAAGTACACATATGGAGAATGTTGATTAATAAATATTTATGAGGCATCACTGTCTGTCTTAAAAGCAGAGAGATTCTAATTTATAAAAAAAAAATTGTTAACTTTTGGATTTTTTTAAATAAATATAGATATATTGACTCAAATTTACCGTTAACATGACATACAATGCATCACTAGAAAACAGTCTCTGAATGGTTTGGATAAGTAAAAGCGTTCCAAAGTTATTACCACATAAATTGACACATGTCAGATTTGCTAAATTAGGCCTGGTCAGGAAGGTGGTAAATATCTCGGTCTGGAAGTGGTTATAAATCATACGATGTGATTTTCTGGATTTTTTTTTTTGATTCTGTCTCTCACAGTTGAAGTGTACCTTTGATAAAAATTACAGACCTCTCCATTCTATTTTTAGGTGGGAAAACTTTCAAAATCACCAGTGTATCAAATACTTATTTTCCCCACCGTATGTGCCAATGGTAGCCCTACCTATTGACAGAGGGACCACCCTAAGGAAGTAAAGGAAGGTGATGGAAAACCTCTGCAACGAATACAATCCTCTCTAATATAATGCCAAGATATTGGCCTTTATGCTATACAGTATTCAATCCTGTTTTAAAGGGGGTTGTCCCACAAAAAAATATTCAACAATTTACTATCCAGCACCTGGATCTGAATACTTTTGTAATTTAAAATTTTGCATAACCACTGACTTATTTAATAAAATGTAGCTGTATAGCGCCACCTGCTGTTTGATAATTTTCTTAATATTTTGTCCTGCTCACTAAGAAGGCCGCACATGCTCAGTTCCATCCTTCAACTGCCTCCTGAGCTGTGATAGGGGGAGAAAGCTGCAGCAGAAAGGACACGCCCCCTGAGCTTCAGCAGATAGGACACGCCCCCTGAGCTTCAGCAGATAGGACACGCCCCCTGAGCTGCGGCAGAGGCAGAGAAGACACTCCCCTTGAGCTGTCAGCTTGATATAAATCTAGCAGAGCAATGAATGTGGAGATCTCTGGATCCATGTGAGGTACAGGGCTGGTTCTAGCTTTGTTAGAAAGAGATTGTCATGTAGTATAGTATTATGTTCATTTTTACATTAGTCACAGGTTAACCCTTTTAACTGCAGCTCTTCCTTGTGCAATAGCTGGTAAAAGGAAAAACATGCTTTCTGATATTGTGAGTGCTTTTGGCAGTCAGTATATTTGAGAAGAGGAGTGATATTGCAGGTATTCCTGAACACCCGCCTCCTGTGCGTTTTGTCTGGGAGACTTTAGACTTTACTTAACCCCGTGCAGGACTTGATCAGCGACAAATGGAATAGTTTTCTTTTCTCTAACCTGGAAATCATTGTGCTGGAAAAGTACTGAGTATAACGGCATTATACAGCACTGAACAGTGGTTTTCCATGTGACCAGTTCTGAAAACAAATAGCCTAACAATTAACAGACATGGTGTGTGCCAGGGCTGTACCGGATCACTTGGTGGTTTAATATCACCAGTCCTGATTGCAGGACTGTACAAGCTTTTAAAGGGCGTCCGTCAACACATCTGTACCTATGAAACACCCGCGGGGAGGATCAGAGCCTGGTGCAGGAAGCAGCAGGGGAGAAAAGTGCCATTTGTTTTATATTTGAATCGTTTTTACTGTTTCTGTGGAGGTTTTTGTTTCACTTGCACTGTCCTTTTAAAGGGCATCTGTCAGCAGATTTATACCTATGACACTGGCCGACCTGTTACAGCTGAAGGCATCTGTGTTGGTCCCATGTTCATATGTGCCCGCATTGCTGAGAAAAATGATGATTCAATATATGCAAATGAGCCTCTAGGATCAACGGGGGCGTTGCCATTACACCTAGAGGCTGTGCTCTCTCTGCAACTGCCATGCCCTCTGCAGTTTCATTGACAGGTCCAGGTGTGATGACATTTTCACTGCCTGGTCCTGGCAAAGTGCAGAGGGCATGGCAGCTGGAGAGAGAGCACAGTCTCTAGGTGTAATGGCAACGCCCCCGTTGCTCCTAGAGGCTCATTTGCACGTTTCTCCCCTGCTGCTTCCCGCACCAGGCTCTAATCGTCCCCGTGGGTGTTTGTTTTCCTCGGTGCAGCAGTGACACCCCGTACACAGCGACTGCTGCTGAGACCAGTGACTGGCTGCACAGAAACCTGATGTGTATGGGACATTACCGCTGCAGCCCGGAAGATGATGTCAGTGCTGAAGGACCAGATCAAAATTATGTTAATGGCTAGGAAGAAAAATAGCATCTATGACTTCTGTTTTATCTTGTTGCTGCAGTTTTTTTTTATTTAATTTAACAAGATTCTGCTTTAAAGTAAAAAAATTAAAGATAACAAATCCAGTATTGGTGCAAATTTAGTTATTACTCCTTCCAGACTTGATATACACTCACCTAAAGAATTATTAGGAACACCTGTTCTATTTCTCATTAATGCGATTATCTAGTTAACCAATCACATGGCAGTTGCTTCAATGCATGTAGGGTTGTGGTCCTGGTCAAGACAATCTCCTGAACTCCAAACTGAATGTCAGAATGGGAAAGAAAGGTGATTTAAGCAATTTTGAGCATGGCATGGTTGTTTGTGCCAGACGGGCCGGTCTGAGTATTTCACAATCTGCTCAGTTACTGGGATTTTCACGCACAACCATTTCTAGGGTTTACAAAGATAGGTGTGAAAAGGGAAAAACATCCAGTATGCGGCAGTCCTGTGGGCGAAAATGCCTTGTTGATGCTAGAGGTCAGAGGAGAATGGGCCGACTGATTCAAGCTGATAGAAGAGCAACGTTGACTGAAATAACCACTCGTTACAACCGAGGTATGCAGCAAAGCATTTGTGAAGCCACAACACGCACAACCTTGAGGCAGATGGGCTACAACAGCAGAAGTCCCCACCGGGTACCACTCATCTCCACTACAAATAGGAAAAAGAGGCTACAATTTGCACAAGCTCACCAAAATTGGACTGTTGAAGACTGGAAAAATGTTGCCTAGTCTGATGAGTCTCGATTTCTGTTGAGACATTCAAATGGTAGAGTCCGAATTTGGCGTAAACAGAATGAGAACATGTATTCATCATGCCTTGTTACCACTGTGCAGGATGGTGGTGGTGGTGGTGTAATGGTGTGGGGGATGTTTTCTGGGCACACTTTAGGCCCCTTAGTGCCAATTGGCCATCGTTTAAATGCCACGGGCTACCTGAGCATTGTTTCTGACCATGTCCATCCCTTTAGGACCACCATGTACCCATTCTCTGATGGCTACTTCCAGCAGGATAATGCACCATGTCACAAAGCTCGAATAATTTCAAATTGGTTTCTTGAACATGACAATGAGTTCACTGTACTAAAATGGCCCCCACAATCACCAGATCTCAACCCAGTAGAGCATCTTTGAGATGTGGTGGAACGGGAGCTTCGTGCCCTGGATGTGCATCCCTCAAATCTCCATCAACTGCAAGATGCTATCCTATCAATATGGGCCAACATTTCTAAAGAATGCTATCAGCACCTTGTTGAATCAATGCCACGTAGAATTAAGGCAGTTCTGAGGGCAAAAGGGGGTCCAACCCCGTATTAGTATGGTGTTCCTAATAATTCTTTAGGTGAGTGTATAGTCCTAGTTAGGATGATTCCAATTACATTTAGACAGGCACTGGATACTCCAAAGTTATGTATACGCCAGCACCTTTTCAAACTTCGGCGGATCCACCGCCAGCCATAGGGGTTATTAAGACCGGTGGTGTTAATAAATGCCCCCGATGTGTCGGACTCCTTCCAATCTAATATTGATGACCTATCCTCAGGGGCAGATTGGGAACATAAAGTGGCCCTCGTAAAAAAAATCTAAATATATAAATAAATAACTAAAAGTGGCCCCGTATCATAAGTGGGTCCAAATTGACAGGAGGTGAGGTCAACACAAGTAGTTAGGGACAACCCAAGTACCCCAGCACAGGGGCATCGCTAGGCCAAAACATCCAGGGCCCTGTTTATGCATATAAATTACTGTTTCAAAATCCAAAGCTGAACTTCGTTCATTAAATTTTGGGACAGTCATTTAAAGAGGACCTTTTATTACAATAAAAAAATCTAAACTAAGTATACAGATATAGAGAGCGGCGCCCAGGGATCTCCCTGCACTTACTATTATCCCTGGGCACCACTCCCGGTATCTTCAGATTTTCGGCTCAACTGGGAGGAGCCTGCCCGTGTCTCCTTCTCCCAGGCTGTAGCGCTGGACAATCGCAGCGCACAGCTCATAGCCCGAGAGTTGTTTTTTTTCTCTCAGGATATGAGCTGAGCGCTGCGATTGGCCAGCGCTACAGCCTGGGAGAAGGAGACGCCCGCAGGCTCCTCCCAGTTGAACCGAACATATGAAGATACCGGAGCCTATACCGGGGAGAACGGAGCGGCGCCCAGGGATAATAGTAAGTGCAGGGAGATCCCTGGGCGCCGCTCTCCATGTCTGTATACTTAGTTTAGATTTTTTATTGTAATAAAAGGTCCTCTTTAAATAATTTATATGTGCGTAACCGAAGTGTAACGTCATAGACATGAGACAAAGCAAGACTCGCGTTATTTGCAGCAAGGTTTTCCAGGCCTCAGTGGAGGCCATACATTTTAGCACACTACAGAGGAGATATTGTAAACGGGTTCGGATAGAGCAATCTAAACCAGATTCACTCAAGCATAATTATATCTTCTGGGGCATTATAACTACTCCAACTGGGGCACTATGGGAGACATTTTATCTACTGGGGTACTATAAGGTAGATTCTAACTACTGGGGGCACAATGGGGCCATCATAGAGTACCTACTATGGGTACTATAAGGGACATTATAACTACTGGGGGCACAAAAGAGGGGCCTTAATACTACTGGGTGCACTATGGTGGGCATTATTATTTGGCACACTATGGAGGACTCCAGGCTTGGACTGGCCTACAGGTCAATTCCCCGGTGGGCCCCTAGTCTCCCACCCCCTGCACAAGCGGCACATAACACAATAGACTTACTGCACTACATACATATATTCAATGTACAGCACCTCAACCAGCTTATGTTCATATAAAAAACGTGACAGATTATTAAAGAAACTCCCCAGTTTATTATCATAGACACGATCAGAGTTGGTGACTTCTTGGTATAGCGGAAAGTCGCCAGTGTCCTCTTCTCCCCAGGACCTACCTTCAATCATCTGGTAGCATCTTGCTGGTGTGTGAACAGGTAATATTTGGATGTATCCGTACAGTGGGCCCCCCAAATAAATTTTACTGGTGGGCCCTAGACACCCCAGTCTGACACTGGAGTACACTACTACTACTACTAACGGGTATTCTCAGAGAACATTATTATTGGGTGCATTGTAGGAGGTATTATTACTAATACTCCGCACTTCAGCCAGCACCAGGCAGGAGACCCCAAAGTCTACAGTTTGCCCTGAGGAGAAGGGTTGCATCCCTCAAACCACTGTGTGCGTGGCCTGGGAGAGCACCGGAGCAGTAAATAGCCACTGTGAGGACTATAACCGCCCTCATCGCTGCAGCCAACACTCTTCCACCTCACTCTTCATTGTGCAAGCTGCACTACAAGCTTTTAATTTCTCTGGATCCTTTAGGACAGGGATACCCGACCTGCAGCCCTCCAGCTGTTGCAAAACTACAATTCCCAGCATGCCTGCACAGCGTACAGCTACTGGGAGTTGTAGTTTTGCAACAGCTGAAGGGCCGCAAGTTGAGCATCCGTTTTTTAGGAGATACAGACACCAGTCAAGAAGGTCTGCACAGTCAGTGGCATAACCGTGAGCCTAGAAGGGGGACCATTTTCAACTGGATCTGTATCCTCAGGACCCAGATAAAGTTGACAACTATTGATTACCTGGTACAGCACTCTCACCACGTTATGCAGCCCTGATCTGGGTCCTCCACTCCATGCATCTATATTTATCTAAACTGGTATTGTCACCTATGTTCTCTAATCCAGGACCTTGCACACTGCATCACATACAAAATCCTGAGGCTAGCAGATGTTGGGACCTTGTACGTGCCGCAACTAAAAACCTGTATGCCAAGCCCTTTAGACAAGAGAGGACAAGATAGACGATAGGCAAGTAAATGCCTGTTTTTATTTGGCTTGTCTGATTTGTCTAAAAGTGCGGCATGGGCCAGCACGCTCTAGTTACACCCCTGTACACATTGGCTTGGTGGTTAGCACTGTTGTCTTGCAGCTCTGGGTTTAACGTGTATCTGCCATTTCACTACCAAAAATGAAATTTATAACATATGTGATGCTGAAGGGAAGATATTAATGAAGCTGCATTTTTCAGCTAATTTTACCTTTCTGATGTCTGTATTCAGCCCTTAGCAACCATATTTCTCTGTGCCTCTATTTCAGCAACTTCCTAAGATGGCCTCTGCTGCTCTTCCTGTGATGATCTTTGCCCTTCCTTGAGGCCATCTTGTATTTCCCTCACTTCACATAAGCCCTTGCTCTCATCACATGAACTAGCAGGACCAATCCAGGGCTCCAAACTAAAAAAAATATTAAGGAGCCATTGGCTACGAACCTGAAAAATTTAGGAGCCAAATTTAAATTGTTTGTTGCCAAATTTAAAATACATATAATAACGGTATAATAAAAAAAATACAGAAAAAAACCACAAAAAAACACATGTCTTACCTAGGGTTGTCACGATACCAAAATTTTGACTCAATTTTGATACCATAAAAAAAAAGTATTGCGATACTCAATACCATGTGAAAAAATAAAACACCAAAAAAGCTGCATGCATTCCAGATTTTATGGAACGTCTGGACCATAATAGAACAGTCCTAACCTAATTTTTGTCGGGACAAGGTGACTAAAAAAGTGGCAAATTGCACGTTTTGGTTTTATCCCGTTAGTTACGGCATTTACCGCATAGGATATATTTTTTAATAGTTCGCACTTTTTCGGGCGTGGCGATAGAAAATATATAAACAATAAAAAAAAAATACATATGTAAAATTGGGCATGGGGGTGATTTAAACTTAACAATTTTATTTTTTTTTCCTTTTTATTTAATAACTATTTCCCCCCTTAGGGACTAGAACCTGGGATCTTTCAACCCTTGTCCTATTCACCCTAATAGATCTCTATCAGGGTAAATAGGACTTTACACTCTCCCTGCTGCTCTGTGCATAGTGCACACAGCAGCAGAGAGCCAACTATGGCAGCCAGGGCTTCAGTAGCATCCTGGCTGCCATAGTACCCGATCAAAGCCCCAGGCTTACACTGCTGGGCTCCGATCAGAACTGCCACTGCACCACCAATGATTATGATGGTTGGGGCGCATGATTCTACTTTATAATACTGGGGTTGGAGGGGTCGATGCACTGTGCCACCAATGAATATAGTTTATGCTTAATATGAACACAGGCTGCACTGCGGGTGCCGGCCATATCCCATACCGGCACCCAGCCTCTATGACTGTGCGCTGTGATCCGACGCTATTAACCCCTCAGGTGCCACACCTGAGGGGTTAACAGTGGTGGATCGCAGCGCGCAGTCATAGAGGCTGGGTGCCGGGTATGGGATAAGGCCGGCACCCGCAGCGCAGCCTGCGTTTGTATTAAGCATAAACTATATTCATTGGTGGCGCAGTGGCCACAGATCCTCCCTGCTATCAGCCCATTGGTGGCAGCGGTACAGAGGGGAGGGACTGCATCCTTCTCCCCTGTGCTGTTGAGAAGAACATGGCACTCGCTGACAGCAGATCGTGCCATGTCAGTTCCTCGTGTGTGAGAGGCAGAGCAGCGGAGGGTCTAGGCGCAAATGGGGACAAGATTACAAAGTCTTGTCGCCATTTAACAATTCTAAGTCGCATTGGCGACCATTTTGGACTCCATCTGGAGCCCTGCAATCAGAATGCGGATAACTACCCACAGTACCCAGAACAGTGTGTATCCTTACATACAGCTAACCAGAGACAAGCCCTGCAATTACATTAAATCAGTAAGCATTTCTTTTAACCTCTCACTAGCCAGCTATCCCTCATTCTCTTCCAGACTGACAGGGGGGTGGGGGTCATGGCTGCTTTAGCTTCTTATATCTCTGGTTTGGTACCAGCTAGACATATGGGCTTTGTATTGTCTGAAGCTGACATTCCGAGCCAATATCAGAATGATATAAATCTGTTCAGTACAGGGGAAGATATCAATGATAGAAATCGGGATGCTGTGAATTAAGCTGAAAGTAAAAGCCGATTTTACACGCGATTATTCCCGACTCTATTTCTAACAGTGATTTCTCTGTTGCTTGGACTAGAGCAGTCATTCTGGTCTTGTATGGAAGCCTGTCAGCTTTCAAACAAGACCAGTTGCATATTTCTAGCTGCTACCATTGAGAAGATATCAGCATCTCAAGCAGCCCTCCCCCCTCCACTTTCTGCCTCAGCCCAGCTCCAGGCTGTCAGGGCTGAGCTCCTCCGCTCTTCCTCCCAGAGCTCCTCCGTCTCTTGTTATAATACTGAGAAGACGGACTGCACATGGCAACGCTGTGAGAGGAGAGCTGCTGAATAGGAAAGTAGCATGCATTTGTGGGAGTTATTACCAGGTAAAACAGAAAATGATAAAATTTTAAATCACAAAAGCACTTATACAGCAGGGTGTACTATACCATTAAGGAATAAAAAAATGAAACGGCAGTTACACTTTAAGTCTGACCAAGGTCAGCATCTGCATGGCGTTTGTAGGTTATCCTCAAGTTTGCATGGTTTTCCTTTGGTTACACCAGTATCCTCCCACACGCCATGCCTATGACGTTGACCCCAGAGCATGTTCCTTGGGTCAGGGACTACTGTGAGAAATTACAATCTCTCTACAGCGCTGTAGAATATAAGATACATGAATAAATAATACCTTCAGGTTTCTGCGTGCAGTTTTGGAAGCCAAAACCAGGAGTGAATATAAAAAAAAAAAAAAAAAAAAAAAGGGGAGAAATCAGTCCTGTATATATTTTCTTTTTATGATCCAGTCCTGATTTTGGCTTTCAAAACTGCATACAGAAATCCGAACATGTGGCCATAGCCTTAGGGTCTGGTCCCTGTGCATCCCATGTAACTAGTGTAATTTAGACATGCAAGGCGTTAGATCAGAATCATAAAGCCACTGGCTCAGCACAGATTTTATTTGTACTTCATATGATAAAATCGTACATCCCAGAACATGCTAGAAGCTTGAGATTTAGAACCAGATATAGATAGGAGCCTCTAGGGGGTTCATATGCTGCTTCCACCTCCCTGTGGCATCTGTATTCCCCGCTGACTGTCCTGACCTATTTACTCAAGCTGCAAATCACCGCACATTGCTGCTCACAAAACCAGATGAAGCTAAGCTATTTTCAGAAGCAATAATATCTCGCTCTGTATCCAGGGTGCTTGTGATGAAAAATGTATTTCTTGGGCTGATTCAGATGACAGTCATTCCTGTCCATGTGCTATCCAGACTGCACCTGCATAGCACATGAACCCATAACATTTTCCAGGACTTATTGAGGACATAGATTAATAGCAGATCAGCGGGGTCCCTTTGGGGTCATAGACAGATCTCATAGGAGAGAGTTACGACAATGTTATCTGTGGTGTTACATAGAACTGCAGGTGACATCTACTACACTATCTGTACTCAGAGTTATCACTGTGTTATCTGTGGTCTTACATAGGACTGCAGGTGACTTTCACGATCAGTGTGTGGGGGAAACTCCACACTGAACACAGGAGGGAAGGGGAACAGTAACTGGGCCTGGAAACTAGGGAAGAAACAGGTCACCTCCTAGACAAACCTAATCCAGGCCCTGACTACCTAACAATATGAATAGACCTTGAAGGTAGGAATATTCATATGCAGGATACTTAGGCCCTTATATCCCTATAAAGGCCCTGGAATGAGGTTAGGACCAGAGACAACCCATTCCTTCCCAGATGGACGAATGGAAGTCTCTGTCTCAGGCCCAGATACAACAACAGGGAACATAAATACAAACAAATGTGACGCTTAACTTCTGTAGAGATAAAAGAACAGGAAAACCAGGGACAACCTCACACCAGCTCAGCCAAACCCAAATGAAGCTATCTACCGCATAGTCAGAAGAGTGGGGTCAGACTATAAAAGGTAGAAGTGAGGACCACTGAGCAACAGCTGAGTAAAGGGAAGTGGTCATTACCCTATCAACACTAAATAAAGTGAAATCAAGGAGGCAGTTAGATTCCTCCACGCTCAGCCAGTCTCTCTGATCTCCTGACACCAGTCACCTGAGGGACTGTGATAGTGACATCTACTACATTATCTGTACTCATAGAGTTATCACTGTGTTGTCTGTGGTATTACATAGGACTACATGTGACATCTACTACATTATCTGTACTCAGAGTTATCACGGTGTTAGGCTACTTTTACACTTGCGGCAGAATGATCCGGCAAGCAGTTCCGGCAATCTGCATGCAAACGGATGCGGATCCGTCTTACAAATGCATTGCAAGAACGGATCCGTTATATAATTTTTTTCACATTTTTACCGGTCTGCATCCAGCACTAATATATGCTGCTGCAGTATTTCCTCCGTCCAAAACGCCGTTCAGTGACTGAACTGAAGACATCCTGATGCATCCTGGACGGATTGCTCTCCATTCAGAATGCATGGGGATATGCCTGATCAGTTCTTTTCCGGTATAGAGCCCCTAGGACGGAACTCCGTGCTGGAAAAGAAAAATGCTAGTGTGAAAGTATCTTATCTGTGGTGTTACATAGGACTACATGTGACATCTACTACATTATCTGCACTCAGAGTTGTCACTGTGTTATTTGTGGTTACACAGGGCTGCATGTGACAGCGCTGGCTCGGCTATTTTTGTCTGGTCCATAGAAGTAAATGGGGGTGCGGTAGCCGCCCATGCGCTCCCATTGACTTCTATGGGGAGAGTGCTTGGTGGTGGCCAGACCCGGGGTCGTCCAGCCACCATTTTTCCCCGCTCCGTTCTTGATATACAAGTAGGTGCGGGTCCCAGCTGTGGGACCTGCACCTCAGACAATGGGGACATGTCCTAGCGATATGCCCCTATTGTCTGATGTGAATACCTCTTTAACTGAATCTAAGGAAAATCCTTTAGAGCAGGCATGCTCAACCTGTGGCCCTCCAGCTGTTGCAAAACTACAACTCCCAGCATGCCCTGCAGTATGCTGATAGCTGTTAAGGCATGCTGGGAGTTGTAGTTTTGCAACAGCTGGAGGGCCGCAGGTTGAGCATGCCTGCTTTAGAGGAAATAATGTACCCAAAAAATGAGACACTCACATTTCTTCATTTTAGCAACAAGGTTATTCTCTCTCAATTTAGGCAGGACTTTAACACAAACAAGATGTTCCTCTGGTGACAAGGAAAAAAATCGTCCAAGTAAATTACCGCAAATTGACCCAAATACTTTCTTAATACATCTTACATAAAGCCCTAGAAGACAGTCGTGGCAATGCAAAGCCCAAAAGGCATTATCGAGTATTCCTAATGCCCTGTATAAGTATTGAAAGCTGTCTTCCATTCCTCCTCCTCACAGATTCGGACACGATTATAGACTTCCCTATGGTTGGTTTTAGAGAACTGCCTTTTTGAGCTGATCAATTCATTCTGAGATGAGGGGTAGAGGATAGTGGTTACATATGGAGATCTTATTTAGGCTACTTTCACACTTGCGGCAGAGTGATCCGGCAAGCAGTTCCGGCGCCAGAACTGCTTGCCGGATCCGCCAAAACGTATGCCAACTGATGGCATTAGTAAGACTGATCAGTCAAAAAAAAAATGCATTGAAATTCTGGATCCGTCTTTCCAGTGAAAACTGATCCGGCATTTATTTTTTTTCACCTTTTTTTTGGGTCTGTTTATGCGCATCCGGCATTCAGGCAAGTCTTCAGTTTCAGTTTCTTCGCCGGAGATAAAACCGTAGCATGCTACGGTTTTCCCTTTTGCCTGATCAGTCAAAATGACTGAACGGAAGACATTCTGAACGGATTGCTCTCCATTCAGAATGCATGGGGATAAAACAGATCATTTTTTGTCTCCGGTATAGAGCCCCTAGGACAGAACTTAGTGCCGGAAAATAAAACCGCTAGTGTGAAAGTACCCTTAGTCCCCTCTAGTCAATACAGGGACAAAGACGGACACCTTTTTTGGTCACAAAAATGGGCCCAGCACCAGCTAGGGACCTGGATGGGAAAATAAATCCCTTCTCCAGGTTCTCCTTGACATACATTGTCTGGAGCAGAGTGCAGACAAGGAGTAAATCTTCCCTATGGGAATCAAACAACCGGGAAACCAAGGGAATCGGACACCAGAGACCTCCCTATCCAGCTGTTTGCAAAGACACATAGCTGTGGTTCACCCGATTAAAATGCTGGTTTTACTTTGTTGATCTGAGGCTCCGTTCCCGAGTTATGATTCTTTAGCTTAAAATGCAAATCAGGCATTTGGTGCAATCAGGGTGTCACTATTGCTCACTAAGCTTCACTCATTTCTGTGGCCAGTCTCTAACTCGTTGCTTTAACACTGCTTGGTCCTGTCAATCAAAGCAGCAAGGGAGGGGCTGGCTACAGAAATAAATGGATCTTGGGCACAGCAAGGGCAATGATAAAGCCCTCATTGCACCAAAGGTGTGTATATGTCTGCGCAAACAGTTGAATAGGGAGATTGCTACTGACAAATTCCCTTTAAAAGGGCTATCTCCGATCTCAGACTTTGATGGCATATTGCTAAGATATGCCATCAATATCAGATAGGAGCGGGTCCCAGATGTGGGACCACCACCTATCTAATATGCCATCAATATCTGAGATGGGAATACCTATTTGAGCATTAGCAATCTTTTCACACAAAAAAATTTTGCAAATTCATGATACTCTGCAAGTGGACCCTGCACACATGCAGCAGCGACCAGAACAGGGGAACTAAAAGATCTTTCTGTACATGCTTTTCTTCATTGGAGTTCTGGAGAATTATATGACTGACAGCTATCTCTGTATACACATTTAAACAGAGAATGCTGTCAATCATGGCTAACACCTCCCCTGTGTATAACTATCACCGACTGACAGCTACCTCTGTATACACACTTACACAGAGAATGCTATCAATCATTGCTAACACCTCCCCTGTGTATAACTATCAGCGACTGACAGCTACCTCTGTATACACACTTAGAGAATGCTATGAATCACTGATTACACCTCCCCGTGTACAACGATCAGTGACTGACAGCTATCCATGTATACACACTTAGGCTACTTTCAAACTTGTGCTAGCAGGGGAACAGCCTACAAATGCTAGCCCATGTGTGCCGTATGCTGTAGTTTTTGCCTGGCCGCCTTAGTATGTTTGCCGTGCTGCGGCCGGACCTCCGGCCTTTCCCTATTTTAGTGAATGGGGTCAGAGCAGACTTCCAGCGGCACACGTGGGCTAGCGTTAGTACGGATCCGGCAGGCTGTTCCTCTGTCAGAACAGCCTGCCGGATCGTGCTAGTGAAAGTAGCCTTACACAAAGAACACCTCCCCGTATACAGCTATCAGTGACTGACAGCTATCTCTGTATACACACTGTGATAAAGTGCACAGTAGAGGTATGGTGGGGGGGTGTATTTCACCCGGTGGTTCAGTTTAGCTGGGTGAGATCAGTGGCGGATTATAATTGGGGCGTTTGGGTCGGCAGCCCCGGGCCCAGGGTGAGTGAAGGGCCCATCGCCAATTTGCCATCCTAAACGCCCCATTTTGCGCCACCACCAGACCGCAAAGTTACTAAAAGTTAAACATATCTGCAGTAGTAGGCGCGACGCACAGCCAGCGCTTCACTTACACGCCGCTGCGCTGCCTGACAGTAACAGCCGGGCGGCTTGCTTGATCCCGCCCCCGTCAGCGTCGCGGTGGAAGGCTGCCTGTAAAAATGAAGCAGGGCGGATTCGGCGGAAGACAGACTGCTGAGGAGAGGAGGGGGGCACGTGACTCAGTCAGTCACTCACTGTAGCTCCGCCTCCTACACAGCGTCACAGAAGGCGCGCTGCAGTGCTTTGTTCCCGCCACCGATGTGCCCGCCCCCAGTCTTCTCAGTGCCAGCACCAGGAGTCAGGACAGCCACAGCCTGGCTGGGGACTCTTGTGAGAGAAAGCACCAAGGAGGACCTGCTTTGAAACTTCCAGCATTCCAGTGAGCAGGCGCAGCAACAGCCAAAGCTAGTACATTTTTATGAATGGTGATGGCCTGGGCAGCAGGGCAGTGGAACTGTGGGCTGCCTGCCTGTGTCTGTGAGTGAGAGGCAGAGCAGCAGTGGACATTTTAGTCAGATTACAGGCTACAGCCACTCTGCAGTTTTGGCTCTAATCTGACTAAAATGGCTGCTGCTGTCTGGCCTCTGCTCTGCCTCTTTTTTTCACAGGTGCCACTGCCCATCACAAAGTGTGTTTGACTATAAAAATTATGGATTATTTATTACACTAAGTGTTTGATATTAAAATGGTGGATTACAATTGATCCTTCTCTTTACAGGTGCCTAGCCCAGCACACCAAGTTTTTGACCATCAAAATGATGCATTATTAATCCCTGTATGATATAGGGATTAATAATCCACCATTTTGATGTTCAAACACTTGGTGTGCTGGGCACTAGGGATGAGTGAACTTCTGTTTTCAAGTTCGGCGTATAAGGTTCCGGTTATCTAAGAATTCCATTATGGATATTCCGACCGCTACCACGGACCCTAAGTTATGGTTCCTGTTTGCAGAATCCATAACGGAATTCTTAGATAACTTATAGCTTATATACCGAACTTGAAAACAGAAGTTCGCTCAACACTACTGGGCACCTGTGAGGAGAGAGAAAGAGACATTGGCCAGCCACCGCCATTTTAGTCAGATTACAGGCTACAGGAATTTAGTCTGCAGCTTTGGCTCTAATCTGACTGAAATGGCTGCTGCTGTCTGGCCTCTGCTTTGCCTCTTTTTTTTCACAGGTGCCACTGCCCATCACAAAGTGTGTTTGACTATAAAAATTATGGATTATTACACCAAGTGTTTGATATTAAAATGGTGGATTACAATTGATCCTTCTCTTTATAGGTGCCTAGCCCAGCACACCCAAGTTGTTGACCATCAAAATGATGGATTATTAATCCCTGTATGAATCTGATACAGGGATTACTAATCCACCATTTTGATGTTCAAACACTTGTTGTGCTGGTATGAGCACGTGTGAGGAGAAGGATCAACAGTAATCCACCATTTTGATGTTCAAACACTTGGTGTGCTGGGCACTAGGGATGAGCGAACTTATGTTTTTAAGTTTGGCGTATAAGGTTCGGGTTATCTAAGAATTCCGTTATGGATATTCCACTACCACGGACCCTAAGTTATGGTTTCTGTTTGCAGAATCTATAACGGAATTCTTAGATAACCCATAGCTTATATACCGAACTTGAAAACAGAAGTTCACTCAACACTACTGGGCACCTGTGAGGAGAGAGAAAGAGCAGTGGCACAGAGACATTGGCCAGCAGTCGCCATTTCAGTCAGAACCGAGCCAAAGCTCCAGAGTGGTTCCTCCTCAAATATAGAGATTACTAATCCACCATCATGTTCTATTTATTCTACAGATCTGCTTATTCCACTATCATTACCACCAGTGAAATCCAGCATCTCACAGAAGCAAAAAACACAACGGCAGTCCGTCCTACAAGAGGATCACAAGCCATTAATTTTGACGGTAAGAAGCTGTGTCTATGCAAACTGTTTGGTAGGCAGGTCACTGGTGAGAAATTCCCTTTAAGGATTTTAGTGTGCAGCTAGAATATGTTATATTTATTCTACAGATATCATTATCACCTCCGAAATACGTCTCACAGAAGCCTACAAGACAACAGCAGTCCGTCCTACAAGAGGATCACAAGCCATTCATTTTGACGGTACGAAGCTGTGTCTATGCAAACTGTTTGGTAGGCAGGTCGCTGGTGAGAAATTCCCTTTAAGGATTTTAGTGTGCAGCTAGAATATGTTATATTTATTCTACAGATATCATTATCACCTCCGAAATACGTCTCACAGAAGCCTACAAGACAACGGCAGTCCGTCCTACAACAGGATCACAAGCCATTCATTTTGATGGTAAGAAGCTGTGTCTATGCAAACTGTCTGGTAGGCAGGTCGCTGGTGAGAAATTCCCTTTAAAGGGGTTGGCCACATTCTGGTAATTGTTGACCAATGTGTTTCTGAGATGATATGACACTTACTAATAGTCCTTGGTGAAGTTCTGCACCATTTTCTATATTTCATAAGGTATGCTCCCTTGTTTACAAAGTCTCTTGTGATGTCCACACAGAGGTCCTGTCCATAAGATGGCCGCTGATGGAGGGTCATGTGACCAGGCAAATCACCTCCATGTGATGTCTCTTCAATTCAAAGCCACTGCATCTGCCATGTGTACTTGTTCTGTTGGGAGTTTAGTACAGGTGCAGTGTGTTTGAATGAATGAGCCATCAAATGGAGGTGATTTCCCTGGTCACAGGACCATCAGCTGCTATTTTATGGACAGGATCTCTATGGAAATAAGGAAGCATACTTGATAAAATATAGAAAATGGTGAAGAATTTCAACAAGGACTATATTAGTAAGTGCTATATAATGATCTCACAAACACATTGATCAACAGTAGTCAGAAAGTGTCCAACCCCTTTAAGGATTTTAGTGTGCAGCTAGAATATGTTATATTTATTCTACAGATATCATTATCGCCTCCGAAATACGTCTCACAGAAGCCTACAAGACGAGGGCAGGCAGTCAGTCTGACAAGACAAGGGCTGGTAGTCCAACAAGAAAATCACAAGCCATTCATTTCAAAGGTGAGAAGTTAAATATATTTATATATGGAGCATATGTAAATCAGAAAACCAAATCATTTGTTAAAATCATTCTACTTTTTTTTTTTTTTTTTATCATTTGAACAAAAGTAGCGATACAGTAGTAGTTCACCCATAACCTACACGTAAGTTATGGGTGATCTACTACCGTACTGCTAATTTTATTCAGACGATGGAATAAAAGTTTGATTTTAACCAAGGCTTGCTGCAACTGGTTTTCTGTCCATTGGTCTGCGGACTTGTTTTGAGCCATGGGGAAAGCACATTGCATTAGGAGAAGGAGCTGTGGTGAGCATCCTTTTGTTATTGTTTGGCATATATGTCCATCAATCAATGGTATCAATCCCAACATTAGAAGCTGCTTCCTCATATTGTGTTGGTCCCCTGAAGCTAACCCAATGAGACATAGACTCCTGTGGTATCTGGTAACAATATATTATCTACAGTTATATTTATTTTTCAAAATGGTCTAATAAAATAAAATAAAAAGCTTTGTTTTAACCTTGCAGATAAGCATCCAGTGCTTTCAGATATCAGCAACAACCGAACAGGACTGGATCCTCCATATGGGAAGGTAAGCTATTTCCCCCTATTATTGCACTTTAGACACTGCACTGCACTATTCTCACATTTGTTATAGGCTTCTTGCACACGACCGTATGCCCTTTGAGACATACGGTCCATGAGCGGGCCATATGTCACGGAGCGGCATTGATCGTGCGCAGGGGAACACACAGCATCATAGATTACAATGATGCTGTGCACGTTGGGCCACCCTTGGGACTAATGTCCTGCACTCATAAGATCATATGAGTGTGGGACAATAGTCCCGCTGGCGGCCCGACGTGCACAGCATCATTGTAATCTATGATGCTGTGTGTTCCCCTGCGCACGATTAATGCCGCTCCGTGACATATGGCCCGCTCACGGACCGTATGTCTCGGAGGGCATACGGTCGTGTGCAAGAGGCCATACCCTGAGTGATAACATACATACCAAATTTCTACCATCATATTTTTATAAATAAGTAAGATCGGCACTCTTACTTACTTTTCTTTAATTGATATTTTAATAGATGCATTCAACACAGAAATCAGGAGCTCAAAAAAGGAAAGAACAACAGTTAAGAGAGCAACAGCAAAGAGAACAGCTTGCTAAAATGCCAAAGATAGCTTCATTCTTCACAAAGAAAACTCAGCCTGGAACAGACCATGAGCCTAGCACCAGTGTAACACCTATTTTATCATGCGACCCAAATAATATATCCATTGAATTAGAGTCATCTGATTCTGTATTAGACGTTCATACAGAAGATCCTGTGGAACATCTTCAAGATTTGGATGCGCATGACGAAATGGTGCAATTTCCTAGTGATCTAGGAATGTGGGGAGAACATATCTCCAAAGAATTTTTGGAGTACTTTGTTTCCAAGGGAAGTAAGGTTTGCCAATTTGTAGATGCAGACTTTAAAAAAAATGGTGTATTTTCCAGTGATGGATATTATCGTTACTGTAAAAAATCATTCTTCACTCATGTTAACCCAAAAACCAACGAAATCTCAGAGAGAAGTTGGTTATGTTATTCTCCATGTAATGGAAAGTTATATTGCTTTGCTTGCAAACTGATAGCCAGTACACGTGGCCCTTTCACTGTTGGCTTTAATGATTGGAAACATGCAGTGTGTCGTATCATCAGGCATGAAAGTAGTGATAATCACAAAAAATCAGTGTTAGCACTAGTAGCAAGAGGTCAAAGCTGTGGGAGAGTTGACAGTCAAATAATTTCACAGTTAGAAGCTGAAACGCTGTACTGGCGCAAGGTACTTAAGAGATGTATAATTGTCATCCAGCACCTTGCTGAAAGAGGCCTTCCGCTGAGAGGCAAAGATGAAATTATTGGCTCCCCCCATAATGGAAATTATTTAGGGATCTTAGAAGTTATGGGACATGTTGATGCATTTCTTGAAGAGCACATCAAGCATTATGCTAACAAAGGAAAAGGCCACACATCTTATCTTTCCTCCACTGTCTGTGAAGAACTTATACAAATTTTGGGGTCCAAAGTTATGTGTAAAATTATGGATGAGTTGAAGAAAGCTAAGTTTTATTCCATATCTGTAGATTCTACACCTGATATCACACACTCTGACCAGTTAACTTTCATTGTACGATATGTGTTACCAACAGGCCCTGTTGAAAGGTTTTTAACATTTTTACCAGTATTTGGTCACTCTGGCAAAAAAATAGCTCAGCTAATTTTGGATTTCCTACATAAACATAAAATTGATATCAAAGATTGTCGGGGTCAATCTTATGATAACGCTGCCAACATGAGTGGCAAGTATAATGGTGTCCAAACTATAATAAGAGAGCGATGCTGTTACGCATCATTTATTCCATGTGCTGCACACTCTCTTAATCTAGTGGGTAAAAACAGTGCAGAATGCAACCAAGTTGTCTACTCATTTTTTAACAATCTTGAACAACTTTATGTATTTTTTTCTTCATCATCTCCAAGATGGAGACAGCTTGTTGAAAAACAGAAAGCTTTAGGTCTACCAGTTGTTAAGCATCTTTCTGGTACCAGATGGTCTGCACGATATGATGCTGTATCAGCACTTTATAAGGGTTATGAGTCTATATGTGGTCTGTTACAGTGCTTGTCCTCTGACACTGACTATTCATCATGTAAAAATGAAGCCTGCTCTTTGCTGGACAAGTTTTCTGAACTTGATTCTACTATTCTTTTAGTTTTTTGGAACACCATTTTAGAAAGGTTTCAGAATACAAACCTTTCGCTGCAAGAAGCTGGCTTGAATTTAAACACTGTAGTTTCTTTACTGCAATCTCTTTCAAGTTTTGTACAGAGCCAAAGAGAAAATTTTGACCATTTTGAACAGAAAGCAATTGCGTTATGTGGCCACAGCGATTATAATGCTGCTCTAAAGCGGGTTCGGCCACGTAATTCACGCTATGATGAAGGGCAAGGAGAAAGCACTGTACTGACACCCAGGGAGAAATTCAAATTTGATGTTTTTACCATTGTCATTGATCACTTATATAGTGGTTTACAGCAAAGACTGGAGGCTTATAATGATCTCTGCTCCAAGTTTGGATTTTTATCCAACCTGTCTACACTTGCCACTTCTAAAATTCGGGAAGCCGCTGCAAACCTGGTTCAGTCATATCCAGATGACCTAATGCCAGAGGTGACTGAGACGGAATTGATTCAATTTTCAAGTTTTCTCTCTACTTCAAAGTCACAAACAATGACATCCTGTGGTGAAAAAATACCAGAACTACATATGTTCTTATTTCTTCATCAAAATGGCCTCACGCAAACCTTTTTCAACACTGAGATAATTTTGAGAATATATTTATGTATGATGGTTTCAAACTGCACAGGTGAGAGATCCTTCTCAAAATTAAAACTGATTAAAAATGAGCTAAGGAGTCAAATGGGACAAGAAAGACTCAATAATCTCTCTTTAATGAGCATTGAACATGAGCTATTAAGAAGTCTCGACCTATCGGAAATCATCAATGATTTCAGCCACCGAAAGTCTCGAAGGAAAATTCTTTAAGTTTAAGATGTTAACTTCCCTTTACCGAGACCGATCATTAGGCCTAGTTCATATTTCAGTCTTTTGGTCTGTGATTTCCATTGGTAACTATGAGCCAAAACCAGGCGTGAGTCACAAAATAGGTGCAAATATTGAAATTGTACCTTATCTTTGTGTAGGCCTCACTTATGGTTTTGGCTCACATTCACTGATGGAAATCAATGACCAAATGACAGAACTGTGAACTAGGCCTAAGGCAAATTATCACAGAAGTGTGAACTAGACCTAAGGCAAATTACCAGGGAAAAGTTGTAGAAAAAATGGTTCCCAATAATTGCCTTTTAAAAATCTGCCAGCAATAATCTGATAAACAATATTGTTCATTTGTTAATGGTGTTTTAAAAAAAAAAAAATTTTTTTCCCAAAGTCACGATGGAGTGATCACTCGTCCCCATACAGCACAGGTGATTGCTTTATGTTAGACGACCTCTCCCCACTCCTAATAAAATGCAAAAAATCCGCAGCACTCGCCAATGTAGAAAATCCAATGGTGGTTTTATTAAAAAAACAGCAAGGTGATGCAACGTTTTGACCTTCCTCAGTCTTTTTCAAGCAATACAATGAATTAACAAACATGTGCCTAAGGGTCCATTCACACGTCCGTTGTTTCTTTCCTGATCTGTTTTGTTTTTTGCGGAACAGATCTGGACCCATTAATTTTCAATGGGTCCTGAAAAAAAAATCAGACATTGTGCTGTCCATTTTTTTTTTTTTTCAGGACCCATTGAAAATTAATGGGTCCAGATCTGTTCCGCAAAAAACGGAACAGATCAGGAAAGAAACAACGGACGTGTGAATGGACCCTTATATAGTGCCCAGTGGGTGGGATTAACCCTCCCCCAGGTGAGGTGATACATCCTTATTCATATATATATTCATACGTCATCATATACATTCATAGATATGGATCACTTCCGATACAACTTAGTATATTACAAAAGCTTCCAGTGAATTGTACAATCTTATAAGTTAATATTACCTCTTATGTTGTGATGGCGTCCCCGGGGTATTATACCATGTCCGCAGAGTTTGTAAAGTGAGCCGAACTCGGCGTCCCGGGAAGCTGCAGTGCGCATGCACCTCATCCGTCAGCCAAGTGATGTCAGCTGTTGCCGATGCCATGGAGGCAGATTATGCTCCACGGCACTGCAGCACACAGAACATGTCGCTTATCGATGACGCAAGGGTTGCCATGGAGACGCGGCCATCCACAAAACAAAGTCATGGATCGTCCGCGTCGCACGGCTCCTCACTTCATCAACACTACAGTGGCTCCAGGATAGGTCCTAGTAGGCGGAGGTCCAATCAACTAAGTCACCACATGCCCTGGAGGTGTGGCGACTTAGGCTACTTTCACACTTGCGTTTGATCGGATCCGTTCTGAACGGATCCGATCATATTAATGCAGACGGAGGCTCCGTCTGCATTAATATGATGCAGACGGAGGTTCAGTACGGATCCGTCTGCATTAATAACTTAGAAAAATTTCTAAGTGCGAAAGCAGCCTGAGCGGATCTGTTCAGACTTTCAATGTAAAGTCAATGGGGGACGGATCCACTTGAAGATTGAGCCATATGGTGTCATCTTCAAGCGGATCCGTTCCCATTGACTTACATTGTAAGTCTGGATGGATCCGCACGGCCAGGCGGACAGCTGAACGCTGCAAGCAGCGTTCAGCTATCCGCCTGGCCGTGCGGAGGCGAGCGGAGCGGAGGCTGAACGCCGCCAGACTGATGCAGTCTGAGCGGATCCGCATCCATTCAGACTGCATCAGGGCTGGACGGAAGCGTTCTGCTCCGCTCGTGAGCTCCTTCAAACGGAGCTCACGAGCGGACAGCAGAACGCTAGTGTGAAAGTAGCCTTAGTTGATTGGACCTCCGCCTACTAGGACCTATCCTGGAGCCACTGTAGTGTTGATGAAGTGAGGAGCCGTGCGACGCGGACGATCCATGACTTTGTTTTGTGGATGGCCGTGTCTCCATGGCAACCCTTGCATCATCGATAAGCGACATGTTCTGTGTGCTGCAGTGCCGTGGAGCATAATCTGCCTCCATGGCATTGGCAACAGCTGACGTCACTTGGGGAATTTTCCCCATTGGCTGATGACGGATGAGAGCGCATGCGCACTGTAGCTTCCGGGACGCCGAGTTCGGCTCACTTTACAAACTCTGCGGACATGGTATAATACCCCGGGGACGCCATCACAACATAAGAGGTAATATTAACTTATAAGATTGTACAATTCACTGGAAGCTTTTGTAATATACTGAGTTGTATCGGAAGTGATCCATATCTATGAATGTATATGATGACGTATGAATATATATATGAATAAGGATGTATCACCTCACCTGGGGGAGGGTTAATCCCACCCACTGGGCACTATATAAGGCACATGTTTGTTAATTCATTGTATTGCTTGAAAAAGACAGAGGAAGGTCGAAACGTTGCATCACCTTGCTGTTTTTTAATAAAACCACAATTGGATTTTCCACATTGGCGAGTGCTGCAGATTTTTTGCATTTTATTTGACGTTGGGACCATTAGCCAAGATCCTCATCTGCTTGCACCACCATCACCTTTTAAGGTATTTTTTATGGCTTTCCCTATCTTTTGGGCTCAGTAGTGCTGCCAAACCTCTGCGTATACTCTCCCCACTCCTGACACGCCCGTTTTAATAGCTTCATGCATTCCCCATGTAATAACAATTGTGGAACATCTATTCTTATGACTCTATGTTGTGCCATTCCTCTATTATTTCTACTAGAAGTTATGAATGAATTGCTAGCAGTCTGCAGTAAGGGTACAGAGGGGAGGTAACAAGTTGGGGGTGTGTCCCTGCATAGACTCACTCTATCCAATCAGTGCTGCCATTTTCAGAGTGTGCAGGGACACACCCCAACTGGTTACCTCCCCTCCGTACCCTTGCTGCAGACTGCTAGCAATTCATTCATACCTTCTAGTAGGAATAATAGAGGAATGACACAACATAGAGTCATAAGAATAGATGTTCCACAATTGTTATTACATGGGGAATGCATGTAGCTATTAATACAGGCATGTCAGGAGCGGTGACAGGTCCTCTTGAATGCACCTTCATCTCTGCTGATCAAGTAGTTATTGGGAACTTTTGGTTTGTCTGACTGCCTAAAACATTCTTCCCTATAAAAGGAAATTTAGTGTAAACAAATGCAAGGCTTTGGTCTATTGAGAAATGTTTGCATGTGGACATACATTGCAATTTTCAGAGCGGCTAATGACTGAAGTGAGCAACCGTATATTTCAGTTTTAAAGGGCTTCTGTCACCCCCAAAACTCATTTTTCATTTTTGGGCATATTAAAATCCTTATTGGACGACTATTCCCTATATAGGGCTCTTACCTTGTTCTGTGGCTTGGTTTCACACAAAAAAATAAAAATAAAAAATCGAGCTTTTAAAATATGCAAATGACTTCACTACCAGCAAGTAGAGCGTCTACTTACTGGAAGCCGCTGCATCCTCCTTTAAAAAAACAACAACCCCTCCTCCAGTTGATTGACAGGGCCAGCGAGCGCTCTCCTCCTCCAGCTGGCCCTGTCTGCAATTCAAATCCCGCGCCTGCGTCTTACGTGTCTTCATTCGGCGCAGGCGCTCTGAGAGAAGGACACTCTTTTCCTCAGCACTCCCTGCGCCGATGACGTCACTTCTAAACCCAAAATAGAAGACGTCATCGGCGCAGGCGCACTGAGGAAGTGCTGAGGAAGCGAGCGTCCTTCTCTCAGAGTGCCTGCGCCGAATGAAGACACGTAAGACGCAGGCGCGGGATTTGAATTGCAGACAGGGCCATCTGGAGGAGGAGAGCGCTCGCTGGCCCTGTCAATCAACTGGAGGAGGGGGTGTTTTTTGTTTTTTTTTTAAAGGAGGATGCGGCGGCTACCAGCAAGTAGACGCCCTACTTGCTGGTACTGAAGTCATTTGCATATTTTAAAAGATTGATTTTTAGTGAAACCAAGCCACAGAACAAGGTAAGAGCCCTATATAGGGAATAGTCGTCCAATAAGGATTTTAATATGCCCAAAAATGAAAAATAAGTTTTGGGGGGGGGGGACAGAAGCCCTTTAATAACCAGTTAAAGCACTACGTACTCATTTTTTTGGCCTATATAGTGCAGAATAATCCATTATAAAAAAAAAAGTAACCTGCCACCAGGTAGTAAAGTTCAAATCTGCTGTATGAAGGATTGATATAAAATATCAACAGATATGGAATAAAACTTGGCTTTCTTCAACTCGTCCTCAACTGTAGACATAACTTTTATATAGCAAAAGGAGCTTTATACGTTTTTTGGGTTAAATATTCATCCAAACTTGTAACTTATACATGTATAACCCTCTGCTTTTTCTATACTTAAGCGGTTTTCACTTCAGCTAATGGCATTTATCTCGTAGACAATGTTAACATGAGCCACTTACTAATGTATAGTGATTATCCATATTGTCTCCTTTCCTGGCTTGATTCATTTTTCCATCACCTTATACACTGCTAGTTTCCATAGGTACGACCACCCTATAATCCAGCAGCGGTGGTCGTGCGTGCACACTATAGGAGAAAGTTCCAGACTCGCTGGTGGCCGAGACCACATGAGTGCACAATCTTTCCTATAGTGTGCTAGCATTACCACTACTGATGGATTTGATGGATTGCAGGGTGGTCATAATAAGCATGAAAATAAGCAGTGTTATAATGTGATGGAAAAATGCATCCAGCAAAGGAGGCAATATGGACAATCACAATACATTAGTAAGTGCCTTGTGTTAACTTTCTCTACATGATGAATGCCACTTACTGAAGTGAGACAAAGCCTTATACTGGGGTCTAATTATACACAAGGCACATTTACTTGCGCCAACCTTGGAGGCAGTTACTGGGTGGAGAGTGCACATATGATTTTGTAATATTTTCGGATTCTAGATTGTTCATTTTCTGAACATGATTATGGGGGATGTTATAAATGTATGTGGTCTGTATGTCCTCTGACACTTACTATTGTATACAGTATGGCACTATTGTACATTTTCCAAACTGGTTGTACAGAAAACTGACTTAGTTGTCCCGAGCAACCAATCAGATCCCACCTTTCATTTTTCAGATCTCGTTTGGGAAATGAAAGGTGGAATCTGATTGTTTGCTTTAAGTAACCAAGTCACCCAAGTCACTTTTCCTTTTAATTTAGTTTGGATAAATCTTTCCCTGTAATAAAAAGAAATACATCCATTTAATATATTATTTGAAGGACCATCTACTATTGTGATAAAAACTTCAATAAAGGTTCGAAGTTTGCAAAGAATTTCATGTTGTGTAGTTATCTTTAAATATTTACTATAAATATGGGGCAGAACACCGAATTGGGGGGGGGGGGGGGGGACGCGGGGTCATTGATAAATAGAGAAAAGGGGCCCAAGTTTGGGAAACAGCCCCGGGCCTATGATGCACTTAATCCGCCCCTGGGTGAGATAACTGAAATCCAGAAAAAGTGCTGCTTCAGGGAGGCATAGCTTGCTGGAGATTGTTCTGTTTAAAGTTGTATGGGCTGGATTTCTTTGGACTGGGAGATGGGTTGGTAGTGGGAGTCTTCCAGTCCACACCCCTAGTCCACTACTGGTATTCTCTTTAGCTGAGGAGATCACAGGTAAGGTCAGATGGGCTATAATCAAGGAGGGATAATACAACTCTCTGTGTATGACCGGGGAGTGGAAGTGACCCTAGAGAGGGGGTTGGAGCCGGAGACTCTATGTGTAAACTGCGTGTTTTTTTTTGTTTGTTTTTTTAAAACATCTTTTTATTGCTTTTTATTTCCGAATAGATGTACATTAATACACAAATAAAGCGATCTAATAGTCAACACAATGTGTGCTCTTCATTTGGATATATAACAATTTAACAGCATTTTTATATTTAGGTGAGCCAGGTAGAAGACCTCTGTATTAGCTAGAGCCCAGACGGGCAGGTGTTTATTTTGGTTTATGTTTGTGATGGTGCTGAAGTGCCAGAATAAAGCACCATTCAGACTTGAACGCCATTGTCAGAGGAGAAATCTGTGATTGTGACCCCCTCTGAGAGAGCGATCCTTTACAACAGGCATGCTCAACCTGCGGTCTTCCAGCTGTTGCAAAACCACAACTCCCATCATTCCCTGACAGCCTACAGCTATCATCCTACAGAAGGGCATCGTGGGAAATGTAGTTTTACAACAGCTGGGGGGCAGCAGGTTGAGCATCTCTGCTTTACAACACTTATACAGAGAATTCTATCACTGATAGCATCTCCCTCGTGTACAACTATCAGTGGCTGACAGCTATCCATGTATACACATGTACATAGGGAATGCTATCAATCTGGGAAAACACCTCCCCATGATAGCCATCAGTGACTGACAGCTATCTCTGTATACACATTTACCCAGAGAATGCTATCAATCATTGATAATACCTCTCCTGTGTATAACTATTTCTGACTGACAGCTATTTCTGTATACACACTTACACAGAGAATGCTATCAAATCACTGATAACACCTCCCCGTGTACAACTATCAGTGACTGATGGCTCTCTCTTTATACACACTTAGACTACTTTCAAACTTGTGCTAGCCCTACTAATGCTAGCCCATGTGTGCTGCATGCTGTAGTTTTTGCCGGGCCACCTTGGCATGTTTGCCATGCTGCGGCCGGACCTCCGGCCCATCCCCATTATAGTGAATGGGGCCAGAGCGGACTTCCGGTGGCACATGTGGGCTAGTGTTAGTATGGATCCGGCAGGCTGTTCCGCTGTCGGAACAGCATGCCGGACCGTGCTAGCACAAGTGTGAAAGTAGCCCTACACAAAGAACGCCATCACCTCCCAGTGTACAGCGATCAGTGACTGACAGCGCTCTCTGTATAAACACTTACACAGAGAATGCCATCAATCACTGATAACACTTCCCCAGTGTACAACGGAGCTCAGAAAGTGCAGATTTAAGTGTATATAAGGTTTGCTAAATCTTTATCCACATCTGCATCCTCTGGCATTCCATGCACCTAGATTAAAATCGGATTTCAGTCATTATTAGTGGTTAGCAGTGGTGCCTTGCAGCGCTGGGGTCCTAGGTTCAAATCTGACCAAGGACAACATCTGCATGGAGTTTGTATGTTCTCTCTGTGTTTGTGTGGGTTTCCTCCTACGTTCCAAAGACATACTGATAGGGACCTTAGATTGTGAGCCCCATTGGGGACAGTGAGTGATGATAATGTCTGTGTAAAATAAATTATTATTTCTTCCAGAAAAGTTGTATAAATGAGCTGGAGCCGACGGCCCCATCCCTGCCTCACCGCCTTTTCAGAAAGTGGTAAGGGTGGTGTAAATTTGCCACTTTGCCCCTAAATTTAGGCCCACTGTTTAAAACGTTGCAGACTTGCAGTGTGCACTTTATTATGCCTGTTTCTGAGGGTCAATGGTGCATTTTACTCCTAGCCATGTGTTGCAGCCACATCCTTTTTCCAGACACTTAGCAGATCTGTCAAGGAAGGTTTGAAATTTTGGTGCCTACCATTTACTGCACCGTTTATCAATTCTTGGTGGTCTCTCCCAGTACCTCTAGATCAGGGATGCTAAACTTGCGGCCTTCCAGCTGTTGTAAAACTACAACTCCCACAACGCTCTGCTGTAGGCTGTTCGGGCATGCTGAAAGTTGTAGTTTTGCAACAGCTGGAGGGCTGGCTGCAGGTTGAGCATGCCTGCTGTAGATGGTCACAATCTTGCCTATAAGGTCTCCTCTGCGGTTCAAAACTGCAGTGAGGACGGTTGTAGTGTTTTCAATGCTGACTCTCCATTGCCATGTCCAGTTTAGACCTTGTAGAGGACAGCAGGCACGGGATCTCCAGAGCAGCCCTCTTTGGGTAGATGGAATTTTGAAGAAAAGCATAAATTCATACAAAAGAGCGGAGATAGATATATATATAAAAAAAAATCCTGGAGTGAAGCCGGCCATTCAATTGCCCGCTGAATTGCCTCTGGCAGCAGCTAATTTTCTCCCAGAACAAAGGTTCCAGCAAATTCATTCCCTTTCCACTAAATCTGCCATCAGGTTCACCATCTTGCATATGGCCAGCATTAGAGTACATTCACAGGTTTTTTTTACATGGATTTTGGTGCTGGTTCCACACCCAAAAATGCTTCCAAATAAACTCCATTGATTTCAATAGGTTAAACCGCTTTCATTCATATGGCATTTTTTCGGCACAGAATCCACAGAGTTCTCATTGAAACTGGCAGGGTGAGGAGAAAAAAAAAAAAACACCCTAAAAACCATGAGGGTTCTGCATCAGTTTTGTGTACAGATGTGATGTGTGAACATACCCTTAGACTTTACAGTCACGAGGAAGTGCCACTGATTAAACATAGCAGATCTGGTGGTGCCTACTGCATTCTCCATCTTTTAATGCAGGAAAAAGCAGTCATAAGACCAGTAACAGCAAAAGTGTTGGCAGTTTGTGGACGTCCTTTCTATCCGTGCCAGATCTATGTAAACACGGAAAATAAAACCCCTGTGTCTGCATCTTGGCCCTATATGGATGTGCAGGCACCATGAACGCCTCTGAAAGTTTGTATTAATGCTACAATGTTAGCTATGAAGCACAGAATTCAGTGGAACCGAGTCACTGTGCTAAAGCAGACAGACCGTATTTGGGTGGATCCAGGTGTTTTTTTTTTTTTCCCCTCTAGAATCTGCTGTGCTTTCCTATACAGTTGAATCTCCTTAAAGTGACCAGTCCTGTATGGAGACTTATTGGCAACGCTCCATGGGAAACTAATATGCAAAGAGTTTTCTCCCAAGGAAAGAGAACCATTTCGAAAGGGTCTCCCTAGGAGACAAAATCCAACTTTACAATAAACCTTGGGATTTGACAAAGGGAATATAACAGCTTTTTTTTTTTTTTAAGGGGGTTGCCCCTTACCAGTATGGAGGATTCTGCATGGGTACCATGCAAATGCAGCTTAGGGCTGTTTCACACTTGCGTTGCGGCATTCCAGTTTTGAGATCCGGCAGAGGATCTCAAAAACCGGACCAAAACTGTTCTGTTTTGTCCCCATTCATTGTCAGTGGAGACAAACAGGATGTTCCTTGTTTTGACCAAACACAAAACCGCTGTGTCCGGTCTGTGAAACACAAGAAACCAGAGCCAGCTGCAAAATCAATGTAAGCCAATGATGTTGGATCATTTTCAGATCTGTCACCCATTGACTTACAAGGATTTTAGTGCTGGATTCAGTTTACTACTCATATGGAGTGGCGATGTGTCTGCCATACCGGACTTTACAGATTATTTGAACCATAACCAATACAATCTGAGATTTACCTGTTCCCACCATTCCGAAAATATCAGCTTCCTGGATCTGAAGCTGACTGGGAAATCGGGCCGGATAGTGATGACAGAGACATACCGTAAAGAGGTGTCTGGCAACACTATCTTAAAGGCAAATAACCACCACCCACTGCATACAATCAAAAGCATTCCAGTGGGGGAGTTCATAAGAGCAAAGAGAAATTGTAGCACGGATGCAGCCTTTTTTGGGGAATGTGCTAACATCTGGGATCGCTTAAAAAAGCGAGGTTACCCACACTGGATGTTATATAGGGGTCTAAAAATAGCGAAAAATAAATCTAGAACAGACCTATTGGGACTCACAACTAATTACAACCAAAAAAGATTTTCTACCAGGTATGATTGTCCTCTACAAGATGGAAAGAAAAATGATGGCTCTGATAATACATGTATTTCATCTACAAAAGTTCGGGCTAATGAGTTTATACCGACATTGGTTCTAACTTACAGTAGACAATTTCCCGAAATTAAGAAGATCATTCAAAAATGTATTCCAATCTTGTATGAGGACAAAATCCTGAGAGAAGTCCTACAAAATGGATGCCGTGTGGTCTCAAAGAGACCCGGAACTTTAGGCAAAATGCTTTCACCCTCCATGTATAGTCCAATTCAGACCAAGGATCCACCTACGTGGTTAAAGGGCTTCTGTCACCCCACTAAAGTGAATTTTTTTTTTTGGGCTGGTGAAATTAATTATATTGCGATATATCACAATATAATTGTGTCACTTACTTTGATCCAGCAGTTTCTTCCAAAAACGAAGTTTTATCATATGTAAATTAGGTCTCTAACAGCAAGTAGGGCGGCTACTTGCTGCTAGCTGCTGCAGAAATCCGCCCCCTCGCCGTGTTGATTGACAGGGCCAGCCGGGATCTCCTCCTCCGGCCGGCCCTGTCGGCATTTCAAAAATCACGCGCCTCTGTGGGTTCGGCGCAGGCGCTCTGAGATGAGGAGGCTCGTCTCCTCAGCACTCCCTCAGTGCGCCTGCGCCGATGACGTCTTCTATTTCGGTGATGTCATCGGCTTTTCTAAATGTGGAAGTAGCAGATGTATAACATGTAAATTTACTATTAATACCAAAGAATTTTCTAATTCATCTCATTCAGAAAGCTTTCCCATTAAGAGCTATATAAACTGTGGTACAACTGGGGTTGTCTACATTATTACATGCACATTATGTGATTTAATATACATTGGCTGCACAAGCAGAAAATTCAAAAAGACAGACTGCGAGAACACCTGAATTACATCTGCAATCCATCAGCAACAGGTATATCAAATGCGGCCAAACACTTCATAAGTGTCCATGGACGTAATGTAGACAATCTCAGTACATTCGCCTTTGAACGGGTTACATTACCAAAAAGAGGTGGAAATCTGAAACAAAAAATTCTTCTCAGAGAAGCGTTTTGGATCTGGAGATTGAGCACAAGATATCCATTGGGGCTCAATCTCAAAAGGGAACTGATGTACCTATACTGAAATTGACTTGCAGCATTTGTATGGTTTTGTTAATATGTTTTTAGCCCAACATATATATTTATATGTTCATTTTAACTCTAAAGTTTTCCTTTTTCCTCTTGTGATGGTCTTTTTTCTCCTTACTGACATATTATCAACAAAACAATACAAAAAATAGGAGGTATTAGTGTTGGAACTAAAAGCGCATATGCGATAAATGGTGTTCATACTGATCAACCTTACAATGGGCGTGACGGGGGGAAGAGAAATTTTTTCCTTTCTCTGCACGCCCTTACATATCAGATGAATAAGGAATACTTATGCACTATAGTTTGAACATTATAAGTTGAATACCAGTACAAACGCATGTGCGGTTTTGGATATCTGGACTTGTTGTTAAAAAATCCTGGGTATAAATAGTCCATGTCTCAGAAATGAGATGATGATGTGAATAATACATAGGACTTTATACAATGACTCACAATGTCTCTGAAGAATATGAACAACCGGACACTAGTCTATATAGTTTAGCAACTTTTCCACGGTGTGCATGCACGAAATGGATAAATACACAAAATTATTTTTTAATAATGTGTGGTTTAATCGTGACTGTAAATTCACCTGAGATTAACTTCATTGCTATATTAGATAGATCAAAGCAACTTGGAATATAAAGCCCTAATGTTTGGGATTTTTTGGTATGCAAAAATTAACTGCATTACAAACAAGATGGGATAAATAGCAATCTTTGACCACTATATATATATTTTTTACATCTATTAAACAACTAATTCCATGACGCATGATACACCGTGGATCTGTTATATGGATTAACCATGGAATGTATTCTGTCCGATAAAAGTGGTTCTCTTTTTCAGTTTAAAGATTGGTCCTGGTTCATACAATGCGTTTTTTGAACGTAGTGAAGAAAGTTAAATATTCCACACTAGTATAACAGATGAATAAAGAAATCAAAGGATGGACATATGGAACCAAAAGAATATATGATATAAATGAGACAATATAATATGATAAAATACTGCTCTTTTGTGTTGATTGAGACCTGGAGATGTTACGTTTGTCTTTTGAATATTACATTTATTGATTTACAACCTGTACTGAATAAGAATATTATGCCGCGCATGTTTGGAGAGATGGTTAACAGAGGATTTTATATTAAGTTAGTTATACATTGAAAGATGTTTTATTCATGTATATATTTTTCTATGTAATTTATGGAGCACTATTGGGATTCCTATTGTGCAACATGTGATTGGGTTTACACAGATGTCTCCCATGAACCCAGCCGATTTTGCTGCCCGCCCTGTTCCACCATACTCCTCCCTTACTAGGAGGAGATAATGGCGGGGGAACAGTATTTTAGGCTTGGAACATGAGACACTTAGGATCATGACTAAGAACTCAACAGTTTGAAACACGTAGATCCGGGGCACCGGGGACCACCAGTGTTTGTCTTTGATTGCTGTACTCACCTGGATTTTTTATGGTGTCAATAAAGACCGGGACTTTCATATTATCCACTGCGGTGCTGGAGCATTTCTTTCAATTTTCTTCTGCTTACAAGGGACTGGCTTGAGTCCGCCCCGTGCACCGCTGTGCAGGACGATGAGGTGAGCTGGCTACAACCCTTTCTATATTACTGGATTCAGTTTGTTCAATTTTGATGTAACACAACCGCATCCTAACAAAACAGATGCATCCGGATGTGTTATCAAGTTTTGGTTTTGAGATCCTTTGCCGTGCCCAAGCCAGAATCCAGTGGCACACCGATCATGGCAGAGTACATTCACTCGCCTCTCCCGGTATTAAAGGGAGAAGGTGGTTGTACACGCAGATCATTGTGTGGAGAGGGGAGAATGCATCCAAATCTTAAAATGATGCCACAGGCAGTATTGTATTAGAGTGTAAACAGGGGAAAAGCAGACACAGCCTGCAGATCACACACGTTGTGTATGTGTTTGGACAGAGAGGACTTAACCTAAGGCAGGCTCTACAGCGGGAGGAAGGGGGCAATCACAAACTCCCTTGCATCACTGTGTCTAGTGAAGGCAGCAGGATCCAGGAGACACAGGTCTCACATCCAGCATGCATTACTGTGAGGGATGTCCACATGAGAAAAGTAGAAAACCAGGAACAGGTTGTAACCTGTATATCAGGGAGTCTGAAAGTACTTTAAGAAGTTAAGATTGCAGACTGAGACTTAGTGCAACTTACTCAAGGCAATGACGTGTGTGTGTGTTTATATATATATATATATATATATATATATATATATATATATATATATACACACACACACACACACACTTGTGTTCAAAATAATAGCAGTGTTTTTAAAAAAGTGAATAAAGCTCAAAATCCTTTTAATAGCTTTTATTTCCATACACACAAATGCATTGGGAACACTACACATTCTATTCCAAATCAAAACATGAAGAAAAATATATCAAATTTGTGTTCCTCAAAAAATAAATATATTGAAGAAAGCCCAGGATGATTGGACTACATTCCACAGTTCTTCTCCTTTTATTGGTTTTGCCTCAGAAACTGCATTTTTGATGTCACCCCACAAGTTTTCTATTGGATTAAGATCCGGGGATTGGGCTGGCCACTCCATGATGTCAATCTTGTTGGTCTGGAACCAGGATGTTGCACGTTTACTGATGTGTTTGGGGTTGATGTCTTGTTGGAACACCCATTTCAAGGGCATTTCCTCTTCAGCATAAGGCAGCATGACCTCTTCAAGTATTCTGATGTATTCAAACTGATCCATGATCCCCGCTATGCGATAAATAGGCCCAACACCGTAGTATGAGAAACATCCTCATATCATGATGCTTGCGCCACCATGCTTCACTGTCTTCACAGAGTACTGTGGCTTGAATTCAGTATTTGGGGGGGGGTAGTCTGACAAACTGTCTCCGGCCACTAGACCCAAAAAGAGCAATCTTACTTTCATCAGTCCACGAAATGTCTCTATAAGTCAATGTGCTCTTTGGCAAATTGTAACCTCTTCAGCACATGTCTTTTCACCAGTGGGACTTTGCGGGGGCTTCTTGTAGATAGCTCGGCTTCACATAGGCGTCTTCTAATTGTAACAGTACTCACAGGTAGCTTTAGACCTTCTTTGATCTTCCTGGAGCTGATTGTTGGCTGAGTCCTTGCCATTTTGGCTATTCTTTTAGCCATTCGAATGGTAGTTTTTCGCCTTCTTCCACATCTTTTAGGTTTTGGTTGCCATTTTAAAGCATTTGTGATCATTTTAGCTGAGCAGCCTATCATTTTCTGCACTTCTTTATGCGTTATCCCCTCTCCAATCAACTTTTTAATCAAGGTACGCTGTTCTTCTGAACAATGTCTGGAACGACCCATTTTCCTCAGAATTTCAGAGAGAAATGCACTGTAACCAGCATGTACTACATTTGCTGCCTTCCTTCCCTAAATAAGGGCAATAATTGCAACCTGTTTTTCAAAGAATGAGTGCCCTCACTCATTGAACTCCACACTGCTATTATTTTGAACATGCCCCTTTCAATAAGTGATTGAATTACAGAGAATCAGCAGCATGCATGGAATCAATCACTCTACTACACCTGCTAGTAAATTTGCCATGTCAAATATCATTTCTACCAAAACCAGTGATTGATCAGGTTAGTGATGTCTGACTGCTATTATTTTGAACACCCCTGTATATATCCTTGTCAAAAGGGGTCTAAAGCCTTTAGGCCGAATGCACACGGCCGTGTTCCGCGGTATGCTGGGCTGGATTCCTGTTCAGAGCAGGAGAGCACGGAGTCATTGGTTGCTTTGACGCCGTGCGCTTCATGCCGCCGCCACTGTACAGTAATACACTTGTATAGTGTATTACTGTACAGCAGCAGCGGCATGACGCGCACGGCGTCATAGCAACCAATGACTCCGTGCTCTCCTGCTCTGAACAGGAATCCAGCCCGGCATACCACGGACCGCTCTCGGCAGTGTGCATTCGGCCTTAAGGTGATTTTCTGTGAAATTGCCACTCAGTTTTGGCATAAATGTAGCATGGAGACCTTTAGTACTATTATATAGTACTTTTATATGTAGCTCAAACATGACAAGAGCAGAGCCTAAAATGAAGAGCGGTTATAAAACAGATACATGCAACATGAGGATTGAACGAAACTGCACCTAATAGGGTCACAATGCGATGCCACAAATCGAAGAAAATTCCACATTTGGAAATTTAGTCGTAAGCGACTTTGTCTTCATAGACCACAACATAAGTCACGTGTGACTGTGACTTACCTGCCATGTGAATGTGTTTTTACAGCCAAATCACAGATGTAGAATACTGTGCAGCCCCAGCCTAATGAAATCCGGCACAAAGCAAAAGTGGATCAGTTACCAACAGAAACCAGACTCCTCCTTTCATCTTCGAAATGACCTAAAAATTAGCCATTAAAAATAATAATGTGGTTGCTACAGTAACCTGCTCAGCTTGCTTTTTGCAGTTTATATAAAAATCTAGCCCTACCCGTACATAGGTCTGAGGAGCTATTGTTTTTACTCCACTTCTGTACTGAAGGCCTAATTCTGTCATTAAAAGGGTTCTCCACCTGGACAACTCCAGCTGCCAGCACCTTCACGTTTGGCATAACACCAATTAAATCAGTGGCCAGCAGAATAATAATACACACACGACAAAGACCTACAAATAAACCCTAAATGGTCACATCCAGTCCTCCATACCAAGAGCAGCAGTTTCAGAATCTTTGTGTTCTGTCTAATAGAGAACCAAAGCAAGGGCGGGACCTACCACAGGGCAATGGCACCTATCATCAAGGCTCTCTGGATCCATTTTAGGCTGCTTTATCATCTCCGGTCTGCTGTTCCAGCAGAGAAGGCCAGATCTCTGCCGGCCCCAATTCTAGTCAATGGAGTCCAGCGGGGAGATGGCACTATCTGGCAATGCCAGATCTGGAGAACTCCAGTAGGCTTTACTCTGCTGGAACAGCCTTCTGCAGTTGCGAGACTTGCCGTAGTCCTCGTTTGTTTAAAAGTGTTAGGGTTGATTCACACAACTGTGCAGCCCTTATTTTCTTATTCGCTTTTCTACTATCAAAAGCAACTGAAACCTTTGAAACATGACAGAAAGGAACTTTTAAAAAGGGGCTGTCCAGATTCCGATATTGATGACCTACCTTCAGGTTAGGTCATCAATATCAGATCGGCAGGTGTCCGATCAGCAGATTACAGCTACTCCGTGCCCACTCACTTGAATGGGAAGGAGCAGTGATAGTTACACACACTGTCCCATTCAAGTGAATGGGACGGAGGACCTGTAATTACACTGCTTGCTGCTGCAGTGTTGATGGCGAACGCTCCTATTACCCCTGCACGCTGCTTTGCTTATATTCTCTGCCATTACTACAAGTTGTCCTCCTTGGATTCTTTCTTCCTCTCAACACTGACAGAATATGGGGATTTAAGGCGATTTAGACGGGCCGATGAGCAGCAGATTGTTGGGAAGGAGGTGTTCCTTCCCAATAGTCAGCTGCTCATTCAGTGGAGGTGAAGCGCTGCATTTACATGCAACAATCTCCTCCACAGTAAGAGGACAAGGGATCTCTCTAGCGATGGCTCGTCCTCATACAGCTACATTGTTTCTGGGCAGCAGATTGCCGTTTGGACAGCACAATCTGTTGCCCAGAAACAATAGGTGCCTTCAGCCAATGAACAGCGGCACCTTTACACGGGCAGATTATTGGGAACTAGATCTGGCTGTCTAAATCTACCTTTAGAGAAAAGGAGCCATGCTCTTACAGCTCAGATCCAGCAGCAGTACCAGCTAGGTGAAGGTAGGAAGTTCTCATGAAAAACTATTTAGAAAGTTGCTTAATTGTGCATTCAAAAGCAAATTAACAAAAAAAAAAAAATGTAAACTTTTAAAAAGGTGTCCATAGACTTTAAAGAGACCATCTCATTAGGAGGACCTGATTCGGCATTATCCTTTAAACTTCTCCTCATCGCATAACAGCACTACACGAATACAAAAGGCCCAGACTTACCATACTAATCCTACAGATGTCTAGACCTGCACTAGATACATCACAAGGGCCCAGGCAGGATGATAAATCGGGTGCAGGGATAGATGCTTTCCCCCCCCAACTCTACACCACTACCTGGATTGTGGTGCAATTTTGGAGCAGAAGTTGTATCTGAGGCCACATCCCTTTCCCCCATTAAGTCCCGTCCCATCCCATTTTGAGCAACTCAGAAAACCTGTTGAAAGCCTAGAATCAATGATGGCTAAACTCCAGCTGTGGTGAAACTATAACCCCCGGCAAGCTCCTTTGATTTCTATGGAGTTCTTAGAGCAGCCAAACAAGTGTAGATCTTTGGAGTCGTAGTTTTAAACACAGCTGGAGTGCCGGAGGATAGCCATCACAGGTTAAGATGTACCAAATAGCATCAAAACTGTGCAACTTTGCGGACCGGATCGAAGCTCAGACCCATTATTAAATCCGGGCCAAAGTGTGGTCCAGTAGTAGGCCCTATAGTACGCAGGGCACTTGTACAATCCTGAGACTGGCTGACCTGTTTGGAATGGCCACTCTCTTATGACCCAATTTTCCATTCTTCTCATCAATCATGGAACAGGTTACTGGAGAGCGGCATCTTTGGTTGACTACTACTAATCCTAGTCGACATCTGTTCACCTGTGAACGTCCCATGTTGTATCTATTATCTACATACAAACCGCGTGACACCATGGTTTCAATATATAGAGATATATATTTTTTTATTTATGCAAAACGCACATTTTTCCAGCACGTAGCACAAACCCTAGATATTTAAATAGGAACCGGACATTTAACCACACTCACCAGCAGGATATATCCCTGGCCTGTTTGCCTGTGTCTGGAAAGAGTTATCTGGTTTTTTGGCTTTGCAATAAATCTGTACTTCAGTCGAGGAGGCTGACGACTTTAACAACTGGTGGTCCCTTGTCTTTATTTTATTTTTTATTCCCCCCCCCGCTTCGTCGTCATACCTCGCTCAGACTCCTTCATGGCTTATTTAAAAACAATTTGCAGGATTTTTACTTTTTAGAAATCCAGAAATAATCTAGAACAATAAATAAAAACAGCTATGGCTAATCAGCGTGGGTCTCAGCCGCATCATAGATGGTCTATGCAAATCACTGACCATTTGTCTGCAGTGCGCTCATGCCCTATGCACAGTTCAATGGGAGGGGGGGGGGGGGGGGCGTTTTATTAGCTACATCAGGTTGCATGAAAATTCATCCCTTCAAAGCCTAAGGCTGGCTGACGAATCGCTGAGATCTGAACATCTTGTACATGAAGCCTCGATCTCCAAGGGACTCTACCCCTCTCCCCACTGTGCAGGCGACAGCTAAATGTAAGAAATTTATGTACATGCTGCATCCTTCCCGCAGACATGTGATATTATCACACAAAACATATATATAAATATATATATTTATATACTGTACACAGATTCCCGCTCTGCTGCAGAGCGAATAATGCAGGTGTTGCAAGGCTGCAGGCCCTTGATTATTGCATGTACAGTGGGTGGCGCTGCCCAGGCTACTGAAGCTTTAATATCGGAAATAACATACAACGACAAGGACACGTTACTACAGGGGGGGGGGGGGTCAGCTCCTGTATAATAAGATAGATATACGTAGCAAAGTCACCTCAGGCTATGGCTGAGACGGTAGGAAATATAATGAAGTGTGGCACCAGGATCTTACAGTGTCCTTTAAAACCAAACCACCCTCCCGCCCCACAAAAAGGAATGAGTTATGACTTATGGACCAGCAATATTATACATGTATACACACACGCAATCTATGTATCTTTACATTACAAAAAGAGAGGGGGAGAAGAAGTAGTGTGTAGACTAGTACACACACCGGCGTTGTGCTCTTAGCTTCCATCACCCACGGACTGGGTGCCCCCCCCCCCCTATAATAAAATGGGCTACCAGCCCTGCAACAAACTCTCAGGCTGGTGCTTTGTGGCAAAAAAAAAAAAAAGGGGCATGTACACAAGTCAGCCGGCACGTGGCACCTTTGCCTGGTAGCAGAGGCATTAATAAAAAGAGGAACATTGCTGGTTTCTTTGAAATGGAGATCTGCAGATAACATAGTCGACAATTTCTATTCACAAAAGTTAACGTATTCCTAATCCGCAGAGTTTCTCTTTAAAATTTTCCGGGGCAGCGCTGCAGGTTTACAATAGTGCAATGATCTGGAGAGTCTGTGTTCATCTGTGGAGGTGAACAGTCCGGATCCAGATCAAGTCTTGTGCTCAGCACTGCTCCCAGTCATCCATTTCGTTAAAATTTGGGCACGAGGAAGAAATTAAAAAACTTAAAAATTAAAATAAAATCTTGAATCAGTTATTCTCGAACAAGGACAGGAGGTCATCGTTCCCGCTGCTTGGAAGGTCCGGGGGTCCAAGGTAGGAGAGCAGCTCGTCCGGATTTGTCAGTTCGGGGAGAAGCTGGAAAGCAGAGAGGATGGGCGTATTGGAACACGCGGTAGATCGACAATAAAAAGAAAAAGAAATTTAATGTGGAAGAAAAAATCTTACATCAAGGGAGGGTTCGCTCACATCGCCTCCAGCTGGGATTCCCACTGAAGGATTAAAAGCCAGATCACTGCCAGGCTGAGCCATTGTCTGCCGCTGCGGGTTCCGATGGTGAAGCTGCTGCGGGGATTGACTGTTGAGGTTGGCGGTATGAAGTGACTGGGAGGGATTGTGAGATGCGTCTATCCGCCCTGAAGGAGGGACCTGCAAATATACCAAGTGCAAAATAATTGGCACTGAGTTACACAGTCTGCCGCTAATATGAATGTCGCTAGGTAATAGTGGAGGAGTCCAGATGGGTATTCAGGCGCTGGCAATAAGGGCCCATGTGCACAGCTGTAGTTTCTGTCCGCATCCAATCCGCATTTAAATTTTTTTGCGGATTGGATGCGGACCCATTCATTTCAACGGGGCATCAAAAGAAGCGGACAGCACACCGTGCACTGTCCACATCCGTATGCCACGCCAAAAAGCATAGGCCATGTCCTATTCATGTCAGTTTTGTAGACAAGGACAGGATGGGAAACCGGCAGCATGCACGCGGCCTGGGATCTGCAGACAGCAAAACACTTACGGCCATGTGCATGAGACATCACCCTGGAACAGTCGCAGCTTCTTGTATGGGACGTAGCAACCCGTCTCCATGCCCCTACCTTTATACATGCCATGCTAGCATTGTTTTCCTTACCTGCCCACTTAAGGGTGGACCTCCGCTCTTTTCCTGGTTCATCATCTGGTTTGGAATGTCAGACTGATAGGAGATGGGTGGCGGACCATTCGGGGTGAAGTCATTCATCGTGGGCGTGCTGGGGTTAGAGGACGGGAAGCCGCCTTCAGGAAATCCCCCTTGATTCTGGAAAGTTGGGCCTAGAAGGGATAAAGGAATGCACGGGGTCAGTGACTATAGAAACGTTCTGCCACCTTCCACAATGTTCAAGATCTCCGCTTGCAGTTACTTCATGGTGCACTGATTGTTTACATGCAGGGGATGAAAATGGCCCTATAATCTCATTCTCCTGATCGATCTGACGTGAAGGGTGGAGAGACACCGGCGGCACGCAGCGCAGGATCTCCAGGAGAGAACCTATCAACCAGAATAGGGCTGAGCATCCTATGGTGGTCTCAACCACGTACCGCCCAGTGTGCTTCTCTCCACACCTAATGTGAGATGAGGGACACTTCAACAACTTGTCTGTGTGAGCAGGACTGGGGTTTGGAGGAGATCAGGCACATGAGAACTTTCCTGAACTGGACTTTTACAGATCTACTGTTACATCCCAATGGCAGTGTGAGCAGTACTAGTAAAGATGGGGTTTTCCACCTCAGGACTAGGTTCACACACAGTTTGACGCAGATTTCCCTTCATGTTTTTCAGCCAAAGCCAAAAGTGGATTCAAAACGATTTGGAAAAAAATTCTCCTTCCTGCTGGATCCACTGAAGGGAAATCTGCCTCAAAAACATGCTCCAAAAAAAAAAAAACGAATTATCCCACATGGCAGAAGGGGCACAGAGGCCTTACCCAGGCTGTCAGGAGTACCCGCTACTCTGCAAAGAAGAGCGACAAACGCTGGATAAAATAGCAGGACCTGGTGGAACAGAGGAGGACACTTTCCCCTTTCGGCATTTGCCAGTAAAATCCCATTAAAGTCAATAGGGAAGTTAAAGTGCTTGTCCCATCTGGGAAATTTATAGCATTGCGCTAGGATGCGCCATAATTAGCAGATAGGTGCGGGTCCCACCTCTGGTCCTCTCTATTCACTGCTACAGGACTTCTGAAAAAATAGCTGAACAATCACTTTTGGAAGTCCCATAGCAGTGAATGGAGGGCAAACTACACATGTGCAGCATGCTTTCCTTTACTCTGGTGCACCGTTCCAGAGATGGGACCTGCCCCCATAGGAAAGTTATGGCACATCCTTGCAATATGCCATAAAATGTCCCGGATGGGAATACCCCTTTAGAAAATGTGTAGACACAAGCTCTAATCATAGAGGCAACATCCAGCAAAAAAAAAGTAAAAGTAAAAAGGGTTTATTAAAAGGGGTTGTCCAATATTTTTTGGTTTTATTGATAATCTATCCTCAGGGTAGGTCATCAATATCAGATTGGCGGGGGCTCGATGCCCGGCACCCCCACCCATCAGCTAGTTGAAGAGAAGGCGCGCTTTGCCAGAGCCTCCATCTCTTCATTGTATACCTGCTCGCTGTCGACAGCGCAGATGTGATCAGGTGTAATTACAAGAAGCCGTCCCATTCACTTCAATGGGACAGCTCCTTCCGATAGACTTGAATCTGGTATGAACATAGCCAAGTTGTAAAATATGTTCAAGAATATGGCTCTTAAAAGGTGGTCTCACTTCAGCAAGTGGCATCATGTAGAGAAAGTGAATACGGGGCCTCTCTGAAGGCAGAGACCATGGGAATGTGCATAGGTTAGTGCTGTGTCTTATAGTGTGCAAGCACTGGATTGCAGGGTGGCTATAACACCTGGATACGAGCAGTGTATAATGCAATAGAAAAATAATCTACATGATAAATGCCATTTGCAGAAGTGACACAACCCCTTTAATGTGTGCTCTCAATATTAGTAATGATCAAGAAACAGCAAGTTACAGCAAAAAGACAAAAATAAATAAATCAAAATGAAAGGGGTTGTCCCACACCAAAAAAAAATATATAATTTTTTTTATACTGGCACCTAGATCTTGAGACTTTTGTAATTGCACATAATTGAAAATTTAGTATAGCCACTAAAATGCATCTTTATAGCGCCACCTGCTGTTTGCTCCAATTCTAATTTCTCTGCCCTTCTCACCGAGATGGAAATGTATGCTCAGTTCCATCCTTCCACTAACAGCTACAGTAGAAAGGACACCCCCTAAAACTGCCAGCTTTGAGCGATGAATGGGGAGCGCTCTGGATCCATGTGAGGTACAGGGTTCTAAGTTTGCTAGAAAGAGATTGTCATGTACTATATCATAGCAAATTTAATTTTTTTACATTAATCATGAGATCAATGATTAATCATGAGATATTCCCTGTAAGTGATCACTAAACAGCATCTGATTACTCACCCTGTTGGCCGCCGTAGTCTGATCGCACACCACCTGACTGCATACTATTGAAGGGAGAAGAATTTGGTCCCAGTGCAGCGATCATTTCCATAACATTTGGCATAACCATGTGTGCTGGGCTCAGGCTCCGACAACGCTTCAGTACTGGTCCATCTGCTTCTTCCTTCACGTGGGTGTCTGGCTTCACAGGGACAGGCTTCCAGCAACAGGAGGGATCAATCGTAATCTCTTCATAATCAGAGCTAGCGAACAGAACACAATGTATGAAAAGCCCAGAATTCATTGAAATTGGATATAAAACAAAGTTACAAATGAGATTCTATAAGACATAACCATAGGAGATCATGACATGTACTATACTCCAGTAATACTCACTTCTGGATATACAGCAAGGTTCCCAGCATGTACTGGTCAACTTCCAAGCCTTCTAATAGGGCGGTTTTACTGCAAAACAAAAAAGAATTGCGTCATTCATAAGCATTTTCCAGCGATACTATGGCATCTCCTGATATTGCTTTACAGCGAGATAATAGCAATGACTTGTAATCAATGGTAAGCTATGTGCCATCTATCCATCCAACTGCTATACTGATGCTACTCATGCCAGTCACTTCACTGGTTGCCCGTCCGCCACAGAATACAATTCAAACTTCTCACCCACAGAGTTCTCCACAGTGCTGCACCTCCATACATCTCCGCCCTCATTTCCATCTACCACCCTACTCGTGCTCTCCACAGTGCTGCACCTCCATACATCTTCCCCTCATTTCCATCTACCACCCTACTTGTGCGCTCCACAGGGCTGCACCTCCATACATCTTCTCCCTCATTTCCATCTACCACCCTACTCGTACTCTCCACAGTGCTGCACCTCCATACATCTCCGCCCTCATTTCCATCTACCACCCTACTCGTACTCTCCACAGTGCTGCACCTCCATACATCTCCGCCCTCATTTCCATCTACCACCCTACTTGTGCTCTCCACAGTGCTGCACCTCCATACATCTTCTCCCTCATTTCCATCTACCACCCTACTCGTACTCTCCACAGTGCTGCACCTCCATACATCTCCTCCCTCATTTCTGTCTACCACCCTACTCGTGCTCTCCACAGTGCTGCTTCTCCATACATCTCCTCCCTCATTTCCATCTACCACCCTACTTGTGCTCACCGTTCGGTTACCAACCCAAGATTGATAACCTCCATAATCAGTCCCTCTCGCTCCCGTCTTAAAGACTTTTATCGAGCTGCACCTACTCTCTGGAATACTCTGCCCCGGAATATTGGGTCAACTCACAACTTCTCCACGTTCAAACGTGCCTTGAAAACACATCTTTTCAGGCAGGCTTATTAAGCTACGTAAAATGGCTTTTCCCAGACTAAACACCCCCCCCCCCCCCCCCCAACTCCTCTGGCCTAAACTCGATCCTCTAGTAGTCCCAAACCCGAAGCAGATCGGCCGGCACCACTCCTGTCAGTTTAATGGGTCGAATCCTACTCATCACAAATCAACTACCTTATGTGTCACCCCCAGTTCCTCAGATTGTAAGCTCTTGCGAGCAGGGCCCCGACTCCTACTGTTTCAGTTGCATATTAGCCAGTTACTTTTGTTTTGTACACGAACCCTATGAATTCGTAAAGCGCTGCGGAATATGGTGGTGCTATATAAATATTATTATGTGCCAGTCAATGCCTGCAGTGAAATCCATGGAGATCTAGCACCATCTGCTGTTTGTTAGTAGGTACTGCAACCGTAAAATACACTTAATTCTCATCAGCGTGCCTTTTCACTTAAAGCGTGCCTTTTCAGCTACATGTTTTAGCAGTTATGGATGAACTAAATAAAATAAATTAGATAGTAGCTCATTGAGAAATGCTAGCACAGCACCCTTACTGAAACTTCTCTTAAATCACAAGCTGCCTCCTGACCCAACCATGCTTTTGAATGGCAACAGAGTCCACCACTGAAGCACATTACTATGAACATCATATAGACACTATTTGGTGACAGAATTACCCTAGAATTGAACAATTCATGACCCATCCCTAGGAAAGGCGGCCAACAAGTAGTTTTGGTGCTGTAAGTGCACAGCTTCAGCCATTGTGTAGTGCACAGAGCTGGTAACTGCAGCACTGGTCCGGATAAAGTGATCCGCAGGGGCGCCAGGTGACACTGATTTCCTATCCCAATGAGACGTCATCACCTGAACCCCTTTAAGGAATGTTCACATTGACCAATTATCTCCATTATCTACTTTCTGTGGATTTTCATTTTGCGAGATTCACCCTTTGCATATGGCGAATGCATAAGGGGAAACCTGGGCGGCCAAATCCACGTGCATTTAGCTTAAAGGGGTTTTGCACTTTCATTTAACTGATCTATCCTCTGGATAGATCAGCTTCTGTTCGGCGGGGGTCCGACACCCGGGACCCCCGCCGATCAGCTGTTTGAGAAGGCAGTGGCGCTCCAGCAGCGCCGCGGCCTTCTCAAATTGCTGATGGGCGGGGGTACCGGGTGTCGGACCGCAGCCGATCAGAAGCTGATGATCTAGCCAGAGGATAGATCATCAGTTAAATGAAAGTGCAGAACCCCTTTGAAGGCATTGCTTGCTAGAACAGCTTCCAGCAACAATGACCATCTCCACATGGCTGGAGGACATGCCTGCCCATTGGCTTCAAGAATACTCATGATGAAGATGTCCATCAGATCCTTGCAAACAACTTTTCCAAGCACCAGTCAGTTGCGCAGAATGGAGCTTTAAAAAAAAAAAAAAAAAAAAAAAAAGGGGGGAGGAGGTCACATAGAACAGAAAAAGCTCTAAAAAGGTCAATATGGGAAGAAGGAGCCATGTCTGACACTTACTTGCACACTGGGCATCTCCAGGTCCCACGTTCACAGTTCAGCTGCAGGTACGATTCCAGATCAAAGCACTGCAAAAAAAACAGGCCCGAATAAGACATCTACCACGAGTGGGGTTATACAGGCCAATCAGTTCCAAACATGTATTGCAGATATCTTCCACCTCGTCATGTACGTGGTGTTGAACCTCGAACCCAAGTGCTGGCAGTAACTAATAAGCCTATGACACAGCGTCAGGTCCAATTTCATTAATATACCAAAGTCTCCTGTGTTAAATTTCTAGATTCAATTTCCATCTCCTGAAGCAGGACTTCTTGAGTATTACTAAAATGACAGCACCCACACTGGCACTAAGTAAGGCACATTGTATGCCTCGTATTATATAGGGTGCACAGAACTGCAGCATTCATGCACAATACTAAAACCAGGAGCTCTCGGCTCTGTCCCGGATGTAAAAGTCACCCTGGATCTTTGCTGCATAAGATCTGGCACTGTCCAAAACGCCAGAGGTAGTGGCCCCCAAACCCTTTTAACTGCATACATACGTGGACAAAACTGTTGGCACCCTTCAGTTAAAGAAAGAAAAACCCACAAAAGGTCACTGAAATAACTTAAAACTGACAAAAATAATAACAAATAAAGATTTACTGAAAGTCACATTGCTTTTGAATAGTGGTTCAACAGAATAATTTATAATGAAATTGGCCTGGACAAAAACTATGATACCCCCCAACTTAAAAGGGGTTGTCCCATGAAAAATATTCTACAGTTCTCAAACTAGCACCTGGATCTGAATACTTTTGTAATCGCATATAGTTAAAAGCTTAGTACAGCCACAAAGGTATTTAATAACATATCTGTATGGTGCCACCTGCTGTGACCTGCTCACTAAGATGGCCGCACATGCTCAGTTTCATCCTGAGCTGTGATAGGGAGAGCTGAGACACGCCCCCTGAGCTGCGGCAGAGAAGACACTCCCCCTGAGCTGCCAGCTTGATATAAATCTAGCAGAGCAATGAATGAGGAGATCTCTGGATCCGTGTGAGGTACAGGGCTGGGTCTAGCTTTGTTAGAAAGAGATCGTAATGTACTATATGATTAATGTAAAAAAAAAAAAAAAAGTCAGTCGTAGGATAACCCATATTATTATTTTGTTGCACAACCTTTTGAGGCAGTCAAGGGATTTATGTAACCCTCAATGATACTTCTGCACCTGTCCACAGGCATTTTGGCCTGCTCCTCTCAGGATTGAAGGATGCATTCTCCAGACTGCAAGATTCAGCACCAGATGTTTAATAGGATTTAGATCAGGGATCATAGAAAGCCACTTTAAAAATAGTCCAGTTCTTGGAGGTTTATAGCCGAGTGTTTTGGGTCATTATCCAGTTGATCTGCGACCGAGACCAAGCTTTCTGACAATGGGCAGCACGTTTCGCTCCAGAATGCCTTCATAGTCTTGAGACTTCATTGTACCCTGCGCAGACTCAAGACACCCTGTGCTAGATGCAGCAAAGCAGCCCCAAAACATAACCGAGCCTCCTCCATGTTGTTTCACAGGGGGTACAATGTTCTTTTCTTTGTAGGATGCATTTTTTGCATCTGAACAAAGAGCTGGTGTGACTTGCCAAAAAGCTCCAGTTTTGTCTCATCTATCCAAAGGCTATTCTCCCAGAAGCAATGTTCATTGTGCTATCCACCATCATACCAAACCGCACAGTGACTGCTTCTAAACCCTACAGGCAGACTGACGGATTACAAGTTTAAAGACATCTTTGATGCCAATTACAGAACACACCTTATTACCATGTCCCTATGGACCATCTTTTCCAGGGGTATCATCATTTTTGTCTAGGACAATTCCATTAGTTTGTTTAGTTTTTATTAATTATTCTGTCGAACCACAGCTCAAAAGCAATGCCTGAATTTCATTAGCCGATTTTGAGTAATTTTTATTATTGCTTTTCTAAGTTTCAAGTCATTTCAGCGACCATTGTGGGGTTTTCCTCTTTTAAACAGAAGGGTTCCAACAATTTTGTCCACGTGTGTACAAGATTAGGGCTCATTCAGACGGCCGTATGTTGCTTTCCGCATTTGATCCGCAATTTTGCAGATTAGATGCGGACCCATTCACTTCTATGGGGCCCCAAAAGTGTCTGCATCTTTTCTTCAGTTCCACGGCCCCCGCAAAACAAATAAAACATGTCCTATACTTGTCAGTGAAAATCAGGACATTGTCCTATTTAAGTCTATGGGTCCGCAAAAATGAGGAATGCTAATTATTTTTTTTGCAGACATGCTGAACTGCCCGAAAAAAAAAATAGATCCGCATTTTTTGCGGACAGCAAAAAACACATGGCCGTCTTAATGAGCCCTTAGTCCATGAATATGTCTGACTAGCTATAGCTAGACTATCATACATAGCTAGAAAAGGCAAAGTGCAGCACTGCTTAGACCAGGGATGCCCAGCCTGCGGCCCTCCAGCTGTTTCAAAACTACAATTCCCAGCATGCCTGCACAGCCTAAAACTATTAGGGCATGCTGGGAGTTGTAGTTTTGCAACAGCTGGTGGGCCACAGGTTGAGCATCCCTGGCTTAGACGAACAACCGCCTACAATAAGAGTAGATTGGCTTTTGGAATTTGTGGCATGAAATTTGCAATAAACTGACTAAACTGGAAAAAAAAAAAAAAAAAGTTTAATGCTACGTGCGAAAAAATTAGGCACTTGGAAAAAGAGGGCTCAGGTTGTCACGCCTTTATTACCTGGATGTGTCTACAATCATGGCCCCTGGCAGGGAGCTGAATTCTTCGGAAGGTGATTGGACATTTCAGGGACACCTTGATAGCCGTCTGCTCCACACCATCCTCCCCATTAGGCCCAGGAGTCCCGGGGATGCTGCCATTGCTGAAGTTTCTTTTAACTGTGAAAGAAATTTAATAGAATATGAGCAAAGGGGCAATTATACTGGAGAAAACAGGAAAGGAAAGAATGGGAAAGAGGGGTGAAGGGTAATAAGAAAAGCAATATCTGGAGCAATGATATTACTTTTTGTGATGCAATGTTCTGCAGGGAGCAGCCTCTTCTTTATCAGACCCTGGAGGACAGATCTTACAGATGGTCGGTGAACCAGTTGGAGAACAAACAGATGAGACTGTAAGGAACAGACAGATAAGTTATATTAACACCAAGAAACTATGCAAACAATATGTATCTAAATCTCTCATTTCCATTTTGTCCAGGAAGCGGAGATGGGCGTTTTCAGGGTCCCATCACAGACCAGATGTCACCAGTGATTTTCTCCCGACTAGTAAAATCAACGTATCATTCCTTAACCCAGAAGAACTGCCATCTTGTTCATGGGAAAGAAAACCAGTGGCGACAAGTTAAGACCTGCTTCAAGCAGGCACGGAGCCATGTTAGCGATGACGACCGTGCCGAGAAGTCGCAACGAGCAGGCAAACCCCATTCTTATTGTTGTCAAACCTCTTGAACTCTTGGTAATTTTCAGTTTGCAGTATAATCCTTTAATTATGGGAGTGGGCCGGTGAAACATTTCACTTTGTTAGAGTCTAGAGAGTGTGTCCAGCTGCCACTGAATGCTTTGGAAGGCGTCAATCGAATTATCACACGAGTACACAAGTCCAGCAAAACAGACCGACAATCACCTTTAAATTTCCGTCCACTGCACTCATTGACGTGATGGAACTAACTCGAAACAGCAGATTGGCAGGATGCAGAATCTCCACCAATCTGATATTGAGCGCCTATCCCGAGGATAAGCCATCAATATCAAAATCCTGGAGAACCCCCCTTTGGCTCCAGAAGACCAGAATCTAAGAGCGGACACGACTCGAGTATCTGCTGAATTCAAGCGTATGACCACAGCCTCCAAATGGACACGTTTTACTTCCCTGGTCGCGCAAGTGCAGCCGTTGATGTCATGTCGCAGACTGCAGTGGCTGGAATTGGGCATAATTTGCCAACATAAGTTTATCTATGCAGGATACACTTTAATCGGTACAGGTGCTGGCAAAAGAGGTGCTGAAAAAAGGTACACAAAGTGTTTGGGGACAACAGCGCCACACCTGTCCATGGGATGTGCGTGTTATTGCAGCTCAGCCTTATGCACTACAATGAAGGTGAGCAGCAATACCAGACAACCCATGGACAGGTGTAGCACCAGTTCCCAGCCAGGATTCTCTATTGTGGTCCAACCCTTAAGCCAGGACATCTCTAGCTGCAGCTTATCTCCCAGGAGAACAAAATGATTAGGGTGATGAAATTTAAAGTACACGGCAAAGTTTAATGAGTAGCTGAACTTTAAGAGCATTTTTTTTTTTAAAGAAGCCAATTGACCTGTTAGGCCAGTTTCACCGTGTGGTGGCTGCATTTCCCGGCCTGAATACTGCATCTTCTAACCTGAACTCACAGCACCGTAATGATTTATGATACTGTGAGTTCCTGCCCGACTGCGGGTCTACTATACTGTACTCACGGCATTATGCGAGTACACTAAAGTAGACCCGCAGCCGGGCACAAACTCACAGTATCAGTTCAGGTTAAAAGGAGCAGCGTTCAGTCCAGGAAATGCAGCCACCCACCACGTTCCCTGGAATGAACATGCACATGAAATTAGGCTTAGTATATGTTTGGAGTCAGCTAATCATTTCTGGTGTCCCCAACAGGCCAAACGTGAGACTTCACTGGGGCTCCTCATGCGGTACTTACACAGCAGCAGGCGCTGACAGTGATCTGGATGCTGTTCCGGCCAGGCTGGCACACCTGCTTCAGGTAGAGAGGCTTATGGGAAGTTTTGTTGTCCCCCCGCTCAATACTCAGTGGTGTGGAGTTCACGCTAACTTGTACAGAACAAGGCCAATTGGTGTTCATCTGTCGATCTTCATGGTGGTAACATTTAAACTGCAGCTCAAGATCAGGCCTGGGAGCGAGAGAAAGTGTGAATTGCACAATAACTCACATCCACCGTACTGCATAGGAAGAACCCCACCCGACGTGAGCATACCTCATCATAAGCGTCTTATACACGGACTCCCGCAGGTGATATACATGGTTACTGACCGCCAGGTTGTGCTGCAATCTGAAGGGTTCAAGGACAATCCCATCCCGTACCGGAAAGGTCAGCCTCAGCTCATCATTGGAGGCACCTAAGGGCAGAGATTCGTAGCAATATTACCTCGTTCTCCATCTTAGTTGCCCATAGTAGTGTCTAGATTTTTTTTTAAAGACTTACCTGTGGGAGACTGGTGCAGAGAGTTGTGTGTTGGTTTGATATCAGGCAGAAATGGGGACTTGACGTCTTGACCTGGTGACATGTAGGGTGGCGCACTGCTTCCTGGAGTCATGGGTGGCGTGGGATTTCCAGGCAGGGGAGAGCTGGGATATCCAGGCATGGGGCGTCCTGGCTGTAAAACAAAGTGAGTGCTTACAGCACCATACCGCTACATAGGTCGCATCTGGTATTGCAGCTCTGCTCCACTGACGTGATTAGGGTTGAGCTGCAACACAACAACCTGTGGACAGGTGTGGCACTGTCGCTGGAAGAAAGAGGCCCTCTTTTTCCAATCCTTTAGGACCCCCTTCATCTACAGTTGTGTAAAATTTTAGCTGTAAAAGGGGTTTCCCCCGACGTTTCATCGTTGCACAGCCATCACAAGTATTCCAGCACGGATGGTATTCTTGTGAATCACAGAAATGCCATGCTTTCACTGTGCCTTGTGGGTGATGACGCCCTAACCTTAGGGCCTATTTACATGGGCGGATGCACAGGGCAGGGAACAGTTTGTCCCGGAGTGTTCAGTTGAATTTACAGCAGCAATTATTTCCTATGTGTGGGGATGAAAGATCACCACTACGATCATTCATCCCCATACAAATTCAGGGGCACATTTATTAATACAAGCATTTTAGACGCCGGTCTTAATAAAGCCCTGCACTTCCGATGGATCCTCCGCCACTTCTAAATGTAAGACAGCTTCCTAAGCCCTTGGACGTAGAACACAACCATAGAGATCAGTGGGCTTGAGTCTGTCATATGGACAGGACATGTACAAAATAACCCAGCTATTTAACCAGTTTAAACCCATGCCATTTAACCTACATCCTGAACCAGGCCCATTTTCCGTTTCTTTAGTACAGGCGCCTTTCACCGCTATAAAAAAAACTTTTTTTCCCCCATTCGCTTAAGCAAATAATTTGTGCGCTTTTTTGGCGATACATAGGCTTAATTTTTAGGTCATTTATAATTGGAGTATTTTCTTATTATGTCCCCTTTTCCATAATGGTCAAATAGGGGGCTGTGGCTCAAAGCTGCAGTGCCATGGTGTTTTTATTTATTTAATCTTGTTTTTATACAAGACATTTTGGTGACATTTAACATTACATTGGACTTATTGCCGATTTCTCCTGTGACTGAGGCCGACATATTAACCCACAAATTCAGGGTGAATACAGCCCCCAGGGAGGTTGTACAAGACTGTGCAGCCGTGCTGCAGAGCTGATCGTGTGTCTGCTAGGACCCAGCAGCTCATGTAGACACCCTGTGCTGCCGATTACATGAGCTTCCCGATCTGGTTTACACAGCACTCATTGAACACCATATATACAGTGATCGGTAAAGCAGGGACAGTAAAAAAACGTCCCTGCCATATTTATCAGGAGCCCTTCTATGTGTGCAGCAGACACCCTTGCAAGGACATGCAGAAACATTCTTGCAGAGATAAATGCTTAGCGCCCGGACGTATATAGTAGGCAGGCGGCAAGCGGTTAAGCGATTTTTATGGAGTGCTTTAGGCTTACCCCACTCATCGTCTGAGTATATGCAAAGTTTCCACCATTGAAGTTATTGCTCTGTCCATTGTATTGATCCGTAAGCTGGAGAGAAAAAGAGAAGGAAAAATGTCAGATCTGAATGATGGGACTGGTACAGCAGTTTTCCACAAATCTCTATACAACTAAAAGAATATGCCAGATGAGATTTGCTAAACTGACGGGGAAGATTTCTCCCTGCACCAGAAAACAGCTGCGTTTGAAACTTTTTTTTTTTTGAAACCACAAAGCAGTTTTACGCCACTTTTCTGAAAGAGTGGGATGCCGACGTGGCCATCTGCCACAATGAGTTTATTTTCATTTACACCAATTTTCTGGTGCAAATGAAGCCAGAAACCTACAGCTGCTCAGAGCCGTTTAGGTGCATGGACCGCCGGAGGATATCAACAGAAGCCTATGCAGAGCATGCACTGTGAAGCTCAGATGTCCTTGAAGGAATTCATAAGGAGAATGCAGCACCCCTCAGATTACAAGCGGTCACACTTTTATATGACTAAGATCAGCAACCTTCGGGACTCCAGCTACTGTAAAACTACAAGTCCCAGCGTGCACACTTACTCAACTGTTCTTCTAACATCCATAGAAGTAAATAGAGGATTGTGGGAGTTGTAGTTTAAAAGTAGCTGATGCCTGCTGGACAATTTTTTCATGCAGTCATTACGAGGGGAAGCTAGTTTTACAAGGAAGGGGAAAATATATATATCTATATATATCTATATATCTATCTATCTATCTATCTATCTATCTGGCATGCTTAATCCTCGATAGTCTGGTTGTCCATTCAGACATTGACGCCCTAATACTTTGCCCAATGTTTAGGCAGATAGGCAGAATGAGCGCCGATGCACGATAAAACTATCCATTGCCGCTGAAATGTATGCATATTCTGGTCTCAAAACCATATGACTATCCCTGTTATATACTGCGCCTCTACAATTCAACCCGCTATACTAGTGTTATATACAGTACAGACCAAAAGTTTGGACACACCTTCTCAATTCAAAGAGTTTTCTTTATTTCCATGACTATGAAAATTGTAGATTCACACTGAAGGCATCAAAACTATGAATTAGCACATGTGGAATTATATACATAACAAAAAAATGTGAAACAACTGAAAATAGGTCATATTCTAGGTTCTTCAAAGTAGCCACCTTTTGCTTTGATTACTGCTTTGCACACTCTTGGCATTCTCTTGATGAGCTTCAAGAGGTAGTCACCTGAAATGGTCTTCCAACAGTCTTGAAGGAGTTCCCAGAGATGCTTAGCACTTGTTGGCCCTTTTGCCTTCACTCTGCGGTCCAGCTCACCCCAAACCATCTCGATTGGGTTCAGGTCTGGTGACTGTGGAGGCCAGGTCATCTGGCGCAGCACCCCATCACTCTCCTTCATGGTCAAATAGCCCTTACACAGCCTGGAGGTGTGTTTGGGGTCATTGTCCTGTTGAAAAATAAATGATGGTCCAACTAAAACGCAAACCGGATGGAATAGCATGCCGCTGCAAGATGCTGTGTTAGCCATGCTGGTTCAGTATGCCTTCAATTTTGAATAAATCCCCAAGAGTGTCACCAGCAAAGCACCCCCACACCATCACACCTCCTCCTTCATGCTTCACGGTGGGAACCAGGCATGTAGAGTCCATCCGTTCACCTTTTCTGCGTCGCACAAAGACACGGTGGTTGGAACCAAAGATCTCAAATTTGGACTCCTCAGACCAAAGCACAGATTTCCACTGGTCTAATGTCCATTCCTTGTGTTCTTTAGCCCAAACAAGTCTCTTCTGCTTGTTGCCTGTCCTTAGCAGTGGTTTCCTAGCAGATATTCTACCATGAAGGCCTGATTCACACAGTCTCCTCTTAACAGTTGTTCTAGAGATGTGTCTGCTGCTAGAACTCTGTGTGGCATTGACCTGGTCTTTAATCTGAGCTGCTGTTAACCTGCGATTTCTGAGGCTGGTGACTCGGATGATATTATCCTCCGCAGCAGAGGTGACTCTTGGTCTTCCTTTCCTGGGGCGGTCTGCATGTGAGCCAGTTTCTTTGTAGCGCTTGATTGAAAGTGTCCCCAAGTGCAGTCACAAAAACAAAGTTCAAACTGACTGACCTTAATTTCTTCAAGTAATGATGGCCACTCGTTTTTCTTTACTTAGAATTTGTATTATGGCAAGAAAAAAAGCAGCTAACAGTCTATTCAGTAGGACTATCAGCTGTGTATCCACCTGACTTCTCCACAACGCAACTGATGGTCCCATCCCCATTTATAAGGCAAGAAATCCCACTTATTAAACCTGACAGGGCACACCTGTGAAGTGAAAACAAACCATTTCAGGTGACTACCTCTTGAAGCTCATCAAGAGAATGCCAAGAGTGTGCAAAGCAGTAATCAAAGCAAAAAGGTGGCTACTTTGAAGAACCTAGAATATTAAATTTTTAGTTGTTTCACACTTTTTTGTTATGTATACAATTCCACGTGTTAATTCATAGTTTTGATGCCTTCAGTGTGAATCTACAATTTTCATAGTCATGAAAAAAAAAGAAAACTCTTTGAATGAGAAGGTGTGTCCAAACTTTTGGTCTGTACTGTATATGAGGCAATTTATGTATGGATGGAACAATTTATTCCTCCTAATTATCCTGGAGGTGACTGTGACAGCATCGGTCTGTCATAAGTCCTATCTGATACAAGGCAAATATGCCGCAAGCTGGCAATTTCTACCTTTCCAAGGATCGAAATCCTGTAATGACGATGTGGCACCCACTGACTTCAAATGGACTGTAGTGTGCATACAAAACACTCACTGTAGTGGACATCTGTCCGAGATGCAGATATTTTGCTAAAAGCTGGAGTACAGGACCAGTGATGGTTCCAGTACATTGACCCCACAATTCAAAACTACTGATAAGTCTTAAAAATAAAAACATAAGAGGCAAAAAAGGATTGGCCTGTCTGTGATCCTTATCATATAACATCCAATATGGCATAATGGTAAAGGGGTTGCCCAGGATTTTAACACTGACTGCTTATCCTCAGGATAGGTCAATATCATATCAGTGGGGGTCCGACTCCCAGCATCCCTGCCGATCAGATGTTTGAAGAGGCCGAGACATCACAGCTGTCGGACACATGGCCTAGGTCCAGCTCAGTACTATTCAAGTGAATGGGCCTGGGCTGCAACACCAAGAACAGCCCCTGGGCAACGGACACCACTGTGCCTGGTAAGCTGCGAGGAGGCTGCAGTGATCACCGGAGCACTGCGACCTCTTGAAACTGCTGATCGACAGGGATGTCGGACCCCTGCAATCAGTTATTCATGACCTATCCTTAGGATAGGCACATCCAAACCCTAGAAACCCCTTTAAGGGTCTTCTCCCAGTGCACATTCACTGTATGTACCAGGAAAGCATATGATAAATGGTATACAAAGGGGTTGCAATTTTTGTTGCTGGATGGAACAGCAGAACAGACTGTGCTATTCAATCCATATGCTTGTAAAAAAAATATTAAATCTGTTAAACGAAGTAGCATAGTAGTCTGGTGGCTGGAGGACTGCGGTCCAGCCACTACCAAGCTGGCTCCTCATAGAAGGGAATGGGAGCGTACCGCCCATGTGCGGCCACCGCTCCCAATTATTTCTATGGGGCCGACGGAAATAGCTCGGCTATTTTCGCCGACCCCATAGAAAATGAATGGAGAGCAGCTGCGCATGCGCAGTGCATCCTCCTTCACTTGCGGGGCTCCGTTCTCGATATAGGTGCAGGTCCCACACCTATAAGACAAATTAGGGCATATCCTAGCGATATGCCCCCATTGTCCATGATGGGACAACACCTTTAAGCATCAGTCACAGCCTCTATATATTGGAAACATTGAGTTTTTTCCCAGTGTCTACATTTCACAATATCAGTACAATTTACACGGAATTAGAACGGTGAAATAAAATTATAGCTAGAGAGAAGGGGGGGAAAAAAAAAAAAAAAAAAAAAAAAAAAGTCTAATCTACCACTTACCTTATAAAAATGGCCTCCAGGACCTGCCTGGGGCATGTACTGCGACATATTCTGCTGTACACGATGCCCAGGATAGGAAGGGGATGGGGCAGATTGCTGTGGTGTAGATGGTGCATACTGACCCCCGTGGGGTGGATACTGTCCGCTTTGTATGTACTGTTGAGGAGCGTAGCCCTATAAAAAGAAAAAACGTATGACTACTTCCGATGGTAGAAAAGGTTACAAGTAGGGATGAGCGAACCCAAGGAAGTTCAGGTTCGCCCTGAACTTCAGGGTTCAGGAACTGAACTTGACCCCATTAAAGTCAATAGTGACACGAACTTCACTTTGCTATATTCTGTTATAACGGAAAATATTATTCTTAAGACAGAATGCTAAATAAAATGGACATTGATGGGTTAAAAATAAAAACTGACCTCATCCACTTGATCGCGTAGCCGGTATCCTCTTCTTTCTGCAGGACCTGCGATGACATCACCGCGCTCACCAGGTGATGCAGGTCCTGCAGAAAGAAGAGGATACCGGCTACGCGATCAAGTGGATAAGGTCATTTTTTTTTTAACCCCTCAATGGCCATTTTATTTAGCATTCTGCCTTAAGAATGATATTTTCCGTTGTAACCATATTATAATGGAAAATAATAAAAATCACCCGAATACTGAACCCAAACTTCAGTGAAAAAGTCCAGGTCCGGGTCCCCGATTTTACAAAGTTCAGTACAAACCCGAACTTTGCAGTTCGGGTTCGCTCAACCCTAGTTACAAGTCATGTCTTGATGCAATTTTTATCTGGAATCCCCACTGAAATCGGGCTAATCCGGATGCGGCCCTGAGCAGCTGTAGTTTCAAATTTACGGCAAAAATCCAAGAGGGTCATCCTTATATTTGCTGTGGAATCCAAGTCAGATTTTTCTACCATTTGAACAGATTAGAAAGTGTAACGTATCAACAGGAATCCACCAAGGACAAAACGTGACCCTATAAAGACAATGACAGGGCCTAGTGTTGAGCGAATAGAAGTTTGGATCATAGACCCGACGTCAGCTCGTTCAAACACTTTGTTTAATGCCGTCCGAGACCTGTCTCCGTACAGCTTTAAAATGTATTTCCTCCTTGGAGGCAAAATTAGTTTCACCTGAAGTCGCACAGGACTTCGGTATTCATTTCTAAATCTTTAAAAGCATTTCAAATCTGGAATCCGAAGTCGGGTTTGGTACCTAATTTTAAATGTTTTAAAAGATATAGAAATGAACACAGATTCATTTACTGAAGTTTTGCGCATCTTTGGGTGAAATGCATTTTGCCTCCACAGAGGCGATACATTTTAATGCTCTACAGAGACAGACCCCCGTGCAGCATTAAAACAAATTGACTTTGGATCTATGATCCGAAGATCGATTTGCTCAACACTATGGGGCAGATTCATCGTAGCCCGACGCATTAGTGTGGCCATGATATCCAGAGGAGAGCATACACAGTTACACATTAGGCGCAGCGTCCCAAATTATGTGCACCTACACAGATATTTCCGCCAGAACCAGGCTGGCATAGATTTCAGTCTTCTTCCATGCCAGAAATCTGGTGTAGATCATAAATGTGTCAAGACTTCCAGAGCCACCCCTTCCCTCAACATGACCTTTTTGGGAAAGTGGCAAAGCCGCTGGAGTAATGGCACCTGCGCAGAAATTTTCGGGCAAGTACAGTTGAGAGTTGCAAACACACAGTTTGCGACTTTCACGTCAAAGAATTGGCATTATAACTTACTTGGGGGACCTACAGCCAGACTCACCTCATTGGAGTAGGTCCTCTTTACTCCCTGACGTGACATCTGCTGGCCTTGGAGTTGCCCAGGGTAGCCATGGGGTGGTATTCTTTGCCCACTATACACTGGGTTCATACTTTGTGCTCTTGCAGAATTCATACTCATCTGAGCCATTCCTGCAGGTCCCATGACTGATCCCATACCCCCAGATGTCATTCCACCCTGGATGGAGGGTCCACGGGGACCAGAGTGAGGTAAGAACTGGCCACCAAAGTTATGAGTAGGTCCCACCTGTGGAAAAGAACAAGGAGGACGATAATAAATTAAATGGTTCTCTATGAGGAGACGGAGTAAATCATGTCCCAGTGCCGTAGAAGAAGTCTATGACATAACATAACATTTCCCGAATGAAAGCTCTATGGCAGGTATGGCCAACCTGCGGCTTCCCCTTTAAACATCACTGAACAATAACTGGAGTTGCGTGACACTTGCACTGTAGATGTGATCTGACAACTCACCCCGCCATACTGATTCATCTCCTGGGTCTGTTTCTCCTGCAGTGCAGCCACTGTCGCTGTTGCAGTCGCTGTGGCCGTGGCCGCGGCCACAGCTGCTGCAGCTGCCGCCTGTGTGAAGTCTGTGGGGCCGCGTCCGGAGTGCTGAGCCATGCCCATTCCACCGCCAGCTGTGGGGCCGCCAGGGTAACTGCAAATGGGGAGGAAAAAAAAAAAAATTTACTATAAGGACTTGATACATTGCAGTCACTTTGTAAATTTAAGGGCAACTCCGGGAATCCATTAAAATGTATTGGCTCAGTAAGTGGCCTCACAGATGACATCGCCGAGCACAGCTGTCTCCAATCAGTGGCAGTTTTTTGCAATAGCTGGAGGGGTAAAGGTTTGAGCCCCGTGGCCTAGCATATGATCTGCCATTTACAAAGGGGGAACACATACAAACGTCAACTAGCACTAAACACATCAGCCCTTAGTAATATGTCCGATCTCCTGACATGTCTCTTCTCATAGCTCTGCACTGTGCTGCTCCTCAGTTATTCTTACTCCGTTATTCCTGCTCATTCTGACATTGTTCAAATCAATGCTGACCGTCTCAAACCGAGTAGGGACCCACCCTTTTGACAAGCAGAAAGGTAACGCCAGTTGTCAATTTATTGAAATATTTCTTGAGGGAATAACAGAAGAACAAGACTTCTAAGAAAAGGGGCTCCAGGACATGTGTTTCATAGTGTTCTCCAACCTGTAGATCTCCAACTTTGGCAAAAAAACTACAAATACCAGCAAAAGAAAAAAAAATATAAGCTCCCCTTTAATTGCGATTGTGTAACGGTTACCTGTTACTATAGGCCGAGCCTCCTGGATATCCCCCACGTCCATACATGTTTTGTTGCATATAACCTTTTCCAGCGCCATTTTCTGGAAACCCTTGCTGATTAATGTACTGAGGGCTTCCGATTCCCCCGCCGTTGCCAGCCAGACCTGGCATGACTCCACCTCCTGTGGGGCCACCGCTGGGCACCATGGGATTCCCAAGATGCTCCTGGGGAAGGGCACAAGAGAAGAAAAATGTCACATGTTATCAGTGCCAAGAAAAAAAAATATAAGAAGGTGAACGCCTGAGATAATAGTAAGCAGATGACTAAACAGGAGTGGATGCAGGAAAGGGTTAAGCGAGGCAATGCCAGACGGGCTCAATACCAAGGAGGGGGGGGGAAGGGGGTGACTGCGGTGACGTCATGCGTTACCTGGCTCTGCGACGTGTTGCTCAAACCCCAGACGGTGGTTACTACGGAGAGCGATCCTGCAGGCTGATTGGTGTTTTGTTGCCAGGGAACAGAGTCGTATGCAAATGAACCATCACTGTTTAGGGGGCAGAGGCGGGAGTTAGCGGTGTGTGTGTGTGTGTGCACGAACCATATGAAAATGTTTAGATACATCGGATACAGAAGGCACAGAAACAAGAGATTACGCAGGCAGCATCCACACATACAGATGCAGGGAAATTCTCCACCAGACATTCAGTGAACTGTCAGCACAACCAAGATTATTACATAAGATATATAAGATTTGTAAATATAAAAAAAATAAAAATAAAATTAAAAATTCACTGAAAAACCTATTTATTGCAAAATGCATGGGTTATCTGTAACGGTAAATACAGTAAAAGATATATATTTTATACACAGTACAAAAAAACTTAAATTATATACACAGTATTACATAAACAAAAAAACAAAACAAAAAAAAGAAGGAATTTATATACACACAAGCGCAATCATTTAAGAGTCGTCACGGATGCACAATTCATTGGGATCATCCCATGCTGATGCTTACCTGTGTCCTGTGCCTGGATGAGATGGTTTCATGGGGTTCATTGAATTCATTTGCAGGCGACTGTTTCGTCAGTGGCTGCAGAAAGAGAAAAAAGAAAGAACCTCAGTCATCTATTATGTCTCCATCCCCAGAGGCTTGTCACCGCGCACCTTTAAATTGCCCTGCAAGGCTGGCGGCTCTTCCCCTCTAAGATCTCTATGCAGCATGTCATACAGAGGTTGAATTTCTAAGCATTTTCCTACGGCAAGGGTTAACGTTCTGCTCATCTGCCCCCAGCCTTCCCCTCTGGTCACATGATCATGCATTCTGTACACAGGACGTGGAAGCTGGCACCCTGCCAGCACTTAGACAAGACAACCCTTGATTAACCCTGGTGCTGCCGTAGGCAACCCAATCCACTGACCATTGGGCACTGCGCAGACATGACCTCACCAGATGGACACAAATCTTCAATGGTGTCTCCATCTTGGTAGGGCAGATATGGAAACCAGAATTATATTTTTTTAAATTTATCTAATGCATTAACTTTGTCCGCATTAAGAAAAAAAAAAAAAAATCCAAAAATGTCTTTAAGCTGCCATGGTGCAGGTGTTCGAAAAAAAAAAAAGAAGTCAACCACAAAAGGAAATGCTGGGCAATGGAAGTGGGCGAGCACATCTGACATAATAAAGGATGGGGGTACCAGCAGCCCCTTAGAACGAATGAGGGCGACTGTGCAGGGCGTGCTCAGGAAGAGGGGGCGCAGGGCAGGGAGTGTACACTGGGGGACAGGAAGGAAGCAAGCAGAGGAGGGAACGGAAAACAACGCTTAGCGGGTGGGAGTAAGCAAAGGGCAGAGCTGGAAGGTGAGGCCAAGTCAAGCATGGAGGACAAGTAGCCTGAGGTGACAGGTGTCACAATCCTTGTCCTGACAAGTGGCCTCCAAAGAAGGGTCAATTCTAATGTAGCAGACACTGAAGAAAGGAGAAGTGTAATTATCCACCGATAGGTACCAGAGGAAGCCAGTCTTGTAGTAGAGAAGATAACATTTTGTGGTTACTGTGTACTCACTCCCCCCCACTCACAGCCATTTTGTGACAGAACCTTCTTGGAAATATCAGTTCACTAGACATGGGTGTCATCTATGACTCATGAGGTATATCCTGCCTCATGTCTCAGTGATGGAGCATAAATAACCACCATCATGAGTTACCAGACCTATAACGCACAGGGCTTTAAAAGATCTTTTTCAAATTCGTCTGTAGTGGTCAGCCATTACATATTAGAGAAAGGAACTTCATGAAACCCCTATTCACACTCTGTGGAAGTGAACTACGCACTTTGAGGCCCAGCCGTGGCTTTTTAACATAAACCCCATTCATTTGTGTCATGTTCGGCACGTTAACCACAATGTAATGGGTGGTACTGAGGTTACCAGAAGAAAAGGCGAGGTGCTGATGTAATCCATCATCTACCGGCAATATATATATATATGGACGACATATACAGCAATAATGGCTCCTGGAAGAGACGAGAAGGCAGCCATCTTATGATCCGATACAGTATTCCATGCCATGGAGAAAGTGGTAGATAACTTCCTTTTAGGCAGTGCCATTTTTTAATGCATGAAGGGTGATGGGTCTCCACCCATAAATAAAACCTTTTTTTTTTTTAACGATACCATAGCACAAATTCCTGGAACATTTCTCTGTCTCAACTTTGACTCTTTATATGTATTTATTACCGGTTACAGCTTGATAGTGTTATCTATGGCTTAGGTAGTTTCATCCAGGGCAATTCAGTAAATGGAGCAAGAGATATCGGCAATCAGCCACAGTGCAAAGCACCAGGGGTGTCAACATGTTTAGCTTCCCTCAATACCGCTGTACCACAGAGGACTTGAAGTTACAGACCATAATGAAAACATCTAGGTACCCCACATGTACTGAAATCCCCAACCCACATGTTCTGAAAAACTCAAATTGGGTTGAAAGATTCTGTTGCAGATCAATATGTGGCACTAGCCCTTCTGAGGCTAACACTACTACATCTTCCCAAATGGAGTTCAAATGTCACCTGCTGGTGGTGGAACTTGTTGCTACGTAAGCTTACAATAGGACAAGAGTTGGACACGTTACTCTAAAAGCTGATCAAAATGAACAATTTCAACCAAAACCATCGTTCATCAGGTGATACTTAAAGGACGATTGTTCCAGCGGATGGATGAAAGGTCATAGTCATCTGAAAGAAGTCAGCCATGTTTGAAAGATTGCGTGTTTAAATAATTATCTTCAAGGATAAGCAAAATTTCTTTTAAAAGAACATTCCCAAAAAGGATCGGTTGCCCTTCACCTGCTGTCACTGATCATGTATGGCCAGTTTAACCCCCCTGTATGGACTAAAACGTGTCCGGATGTGTATTGTCCACCAGATGATCAGTCAACAGTTGTTCAACCATCAACGTCTATCTAACGTGTATGGCCGCATAAGAACCAGTTATTCATTAGAGAGAGAATCTAGTCAAAATCATCTTCACAGGAAAAAGCCTGATCTCCTGACTGGGAAAACAATCTTAAATGAAAAAGATTGTACAGAATATCCAAAGCCCTTTGGCGCTGCCTCAGAGTTAGTTTCTAGAGTCTGCACAGAGTCTTGCAGCCTGACAAATAGTCAATTTCCTCTCTTCCAGACTTGTAAATAGGTTGACCACATAAACTTGAGAAGACCATTCATAAATCACACAAGACACTTTGCCAATAATGCTGTGGCATTACATGGTCTTCAGGTTCCTCATGTCCTTCAACCTTTAATAATTTTCTGATAAAAGGGAAACAATAGTCATTCACTTGCACAGTAAATTGGGAGAAGACTACTCGTTGTAGGCTTTGTTTGCATACCCATTCATTGAATTTTTGATGAAGTGGGATAGATAGATCAGTAATTACTATTAGAACATGGGAATTAATGAAGATAGACCTTCACAGAGAAGCTGGACATGCTCTACTCCTCCTCCGTCTTCCCAGGAGATCCATCTTCCTTAGTGCTGGTGTGCACAAGCGCTCTGCCACTTAGAGATCAATCAATCACTTTTATGTTTTATCCTTTCCCTGCTGTTCCCATTTTTTTTGATGTAGATATAGACCTACACACTTCCCGTCAGATGAATAGGCACATTCGCTTGCAAGTATATTTTCTGACGCCCAGAAACACAACTGGGACCAGCTAAATTATCCTCAGGTCTCTCATCCTCGGCCACTTATCTCATTGTAACGAACAACCCTATTCAATAGGAAAGTGGGCGGGTCTTCAAAAGAGAACATCTGAGGGCTACCTTACAGAAAACCACCTCTTTATAGATCCACCATGGTTAATACTGACAGCTGTGAGGAAAACATATCTAGTCATACACAAGGGCAAAGCCGTGAGCCTGTGAAGAACATGGGGGTGAGCTTCCTTGTATTTCCACGAATAGCTAAGTAGATCTTCCACCCAACGATTATTACGATGTACATAAAAGTGCTTGCAATTTTTTTTTTTATACCATCTGAACTATTCCATAAAATAGTTGACCTGTCAATGTGAAGAAGGCTTAAAATGGCTGTTCACAAGCCAAGCAAATATAAACCTTGGTGGGTGACAGAAAAGGAAAGTCAGTAGAGGTCATTCACCAGCAGCGATCATAAAGATGTGATAGAAATGAGATGAATCGTAGAAACTGCATACTTATACAATTATATAGGTTAGAGTCCTTTTACAAGTCGATCAGTGCTCACTTAAAGGGCTTTTTACACCACCCCATGCTAAAAGTGAAGGTGTTCAAAGGCTAAACAACCCCTTTAAGAAATATCAGCAGCTTCAAAGTATTAGAGGGGATGTATAAGATTACAAAGACGTGACTGCTTCCTTCCAAGAACGTAACGCTCTATTCTGGAATAAGGCTATGCTGAAACACCATGGACAAAAGTGGCACTGTTTCTATAAGAAGTCAACCATGTTTTTGTAAGCTCCTACAATACCTTAGATTTTTTATATATATCCCCCCCCCCCTAGATTCTTGTGAAGGTGCTCTACTACTGAGCATTTCTTATACCAGTTCCTGGAAAAGTCAATAAGGATCGCGCTTCCACAAGGATCACCAACCAGTTTTTCCTAGATTCCTACACCAGAATCACAGCAGAACTAGCTAGAATTGAGCTTTAGCGTGCCAGGATGGTTGGGTAACAACCACTTTGAGAAGGTCGCCACATCTCCCGTCATCCAGATTTCCAAGAATTTCACATACGTAGGTCGAATTGCCATTTAAGAAAGGGAGACAATCTGCAAGAATCTCTCCTCATCCTACATAAACCAGTATGAATTAAGATTACAACCGATCATCCCAAGAGCCATGTTAAAATAAAAATCTGTTACTTGAGACGGATCACGTCTGATTAGGTCTGGGCAGAACAATCATAACTACAGGATCATTTGTTAGAAGCCATTGTCCCCATTTCTAGGAAATTGAACTGAACTGAAGATCAAATTTAAAAAATTCTAAGAAGAGTGTTGAAGTTTTGTCCAGAAACCGGTCAGACAAGACATCCTGACGTTGACGTCTGTAAACACACACAGGACAGGGTTAATAGCTGTATTGCAGTATGTACGGCTGGCATCTCTACACAAATCCTCATGATGCTCCCCCTCCCTCCTCCGCCTCTCCCGTCATGTCCCTGGAACATCGGGTTCTGTCTTGTTCTCTCTCACCAGGATCTCTCTGTCCAACCCAAACACAAAAATGTATGAGCCCCCCCTTCTTTATAGCACAGTGCCCCTCCATCCCTCACTACCCCTCCCTGAACGTCACACATAGCAAACCAAAAGCTTTTAAAAAAAAAAAAAAAAAAAAAAAAAGAAGAATGCTGCAATCCACATTGTAATCTTTCCTGTGCCGCAGCATCCCTGCGCCATACCCCACACATCCACGTGTCGCTACCGCAACATTACAATAAAACGTAAATCTACCACCTGCTCCAATCACTGTACCCAGAGGCATCCCGGGAGCTTAAGTAAAAAATAAAATATAAAAAATACCCAACTATCAAAATAAAGAACATCACAAAAATACAGGTCCTAGTGACAATCAATATGGCCGACCTATGGATATGAATATCATACTTGGCAAGCTTGTCATTCAGAACCCTAGGAAAGCTTGATACTGTAATGACAGCCACCTGAGTCACCCAGCTTTCCCAGAAAGAGATCCAACAAGGATATGGCGGAACAGAAGTGGTGCTGGACATGTGCTGTGGCTGCAGTGCAACACACGAGTGCACTCGTCAGTGTGACACAGCCCGTGTTGTGCGCGGTCACAACCACTCATCCCAGAGCTCATGTGACTCATGGACATATGACCCCGTTGTGATGTCAGGACTTGCTCCAGTGTGGGTGTCAGCCTAGATCGCAGGGACTCTACAGCAAGAATGTACAAAAACACTACCTAATATTACTTAAAGGGACCTGTCACCTCTCCTGACATGTCTGTTTTATTAACCACTTGCATTCCCCATGTAAAAAAAATGAAAATGTTTTTCATCGTATGACTCAGTTTTGTTATTCTTCTATTACTACTAGAAGGCATTTATGAATAAATGTACATATGGGTGTTACCAGATGGAGGGGCATGTCCCTACACAGTCAGACATTGGCAGCACTGTTTGCATAGTGTCCCAATGCCCCCCTCCCAAACTGGTAACAGCCAGCTGAACCTTTATTCATAAGCTTGTAGCTGGGATAATAGAGGAACGGCACAACAAAGAGCTAGAAGAATAAATGCTCCAGAATGGTCATTTGGTGTGGAATACAATTATATATTGAACAGACGCGTCAGGAGAGGTGACAGGGCCCAAAATCTTTGACCAATACTTGAATAGTGAACCACTAGAGACTTGACACTTCATAAATGGAGCATTAAAAAAAATAAAAATAAAAATAAAACACTGGGGTAAATTTAATCAAACCTGGTGTAAAGTAGAATTGGCTTAGTTGCCAAAGCAACCAGATTCCACCTTTCATTTTCCAAAAGGAGCTGTGAAAAATGAAAGGAGGTGTCTGGTTGCTATGGGCGACTAAGCCAGTTCTACTTTACACCAGGTTTGATAAATCTCTCCCAATTCATTTTTTCCATAGTACACTGCCTCGGTAACTATTAGATGAGAGAATACAGGTAGATCACCCACGCCTCTACAAATATTGCTTTTGTAAGTTTAGAGCCAAATCCTTATCCCAATTCCTTAGCTGAACCTGGACATATCCCCTGGTAGCCCTCCTGATATGAGCATCGGACATTTCACGGAGATCCGGTGACATACTGGGCTCACCATGGGGACTCCTAGGAGGCGGCTTCCGCCCAGCAGTGAGCCCGGTGACGTCACCGGCACTGATAGGAGGAGGCTTACACCTAGCAGCATTGCCCGTGACGTCACCGGCACTGATAGGTGGGCTTTAGCGCTGCCCTAGCCCGTAAAACGGCTAGGGCAGCGCTAAAGCCCACCCATCAGTGCCGGTGATGTCACGGGCAATGCTGCTAGGTGTAAGTCTCCTCCTAGCAGTGTGAAAATATAAACAAGCCCTTGCCCTGGCAATCCAGCACAGGGCAAGGGAGAGCATGCAATGCTCCGATGCTTAGGCTACTTTCACACTTGCGTTAGGAGCGGATCCGTCTGGTGTCTGCACAGACGGATCCGCTCCTATAATGCAAACGCTTGCATCCGTTCAGAACGGATCCGTTTGCATAACTGTTTATTTCAGATCTGATTTTTCACTTCGGAAAACTCAGATCCGACAGTATATTCTAAACACAGAAGCGTTCCCATGGTGATGGGGACGCTTCATGTTAGAATATACTGAGAACTGTGTACACGACTGCCCCCTGCTGCCTGGCAGATGCTGCCAGGCAGCAGGGGGCAGACCCCCCCCCCCCCCTCCTGTATTTAACTAATTGGTGGCCAGTGCGGCCCCCCCTCCCTCCCCAGTATTAAATATGACCAGTGCGGCCTCCCCCTCCCTCCCTCCCCAGTATTAAATATGACCAGTGCGGCCCCCTCCCTCTATATTTATTGGTGGCCGGGCCAGTGCGGATTCCAAGTATTGTGAGCAGTGCGGCCTCCCCTCTCCCCCCCCTAATTAAAATCACCCCCCCCCCCCCCCATCATTGGTGGCAGCGGAGAGTACCGATCGGAGTCCCAGTTTAAATCGCTGGGGCTCCGATCGGTTACCATGGCAACCAAGACGCTATTGCAGTCTTGGCTGCCATGGTTACTTGGCAATAAATACAAGCATTATACTTACCTGAAGAGCTGCGATGTCTGACCGGCCGGGAGCTCCTCCTACTGGTAAGTGAAAGGTCTGTGCGGCGCATTGCCTATAGCACAGACCTGTCACTTACCAGTAGGAGGAGCGCCCGGCCGGTCAGACATCGCAGCTCTTCAGGTAAGTATAATGCTTGTATTTATTGCCAATAGCGTCTTGGTTGCCATGGTAACCGATCGGAGCCCCAGCGATTTAAACTGGGACTCCGATCGGTACTCTCCGCTGCCACCAATGATGGGGGGGGGGGTGATTTTAATTAGGGGGGGAGAGGGGAGGCCGCACTGCTCACAATACTTGGAATCCGCACTGGCCCGGCCACCAATAAATATAGAGGGAGGGGGCCGCACTGGTAATATTTAATACTGGGGAGGGAGGGAGGGGGAGGCCGCCGCACTGGTAATATTTAATACTGGGGAGGGAGGGAGGGGAGGCCGCCGCACTGGTAATATTTAATACTGGGGAGGGAGGGGGGCCCGCACTGGCCACCAATAAGTTAATTACAGGAGGAGGGGGGGGGTCTGTACACAGTTCTCAGTATATTCTAACATGAAGCGTCCCCATCACCATCGGAACGCCTCTGTGTTAGAATATACTGTCGGATCTGAGGTTTACGATGTAACTCAAATCCGATGGTATATTCTAACATAGAGGCGTTCCCATGGTGATGGGGACGCTTCAAGTTAAAATATACCATCGGATCGGAGAAAACTCCGATCTGATGGGGACTCCTGACTTTGCATTGAAAGTCAATGGGGGACGGATCCGTTTGAAATTGCACCATATTGTGTCAACGTCAAACGGATCCGTCCCCATTGACTTGCATTGTAAGTCTGGACGGATCCGTTTGGCTCCGCACGGCCAGGCGGACACGAAAACGCTGCAAGCAGCGTTCAGGTGTCCGCCTGCTGAGCGGAGCGGAGGCCAAACGGTGCCAAACTGATGCATTCTGAGCGGATCCGCATCCACTCAGAATGCATTGGGGCTGTACGGATCCGTTCGGGGCCGCTTGTGAGAGCCTTCAAACGGAACTCACAAGCGGAGCCCCGAACGCTAGTGTGAAAGTAGCCTTAAAGGGGTTGTCCGGGTTCAGAGCTGAACACGGACATCCCTCCATTTTCACCCCGGCAGCCCCCCTGACATGAGCATTGGAGCAGTTCATGCTCCGATGGCCTCCTTTGCCCTGCGCTAAATTGCACAGGGCAAAGGCATTTTTAGGAGTTCCGGTGACGTACCGGGGGTCTCCATGGGTCTGACAGGAACCCCGGTGACGTCACCGGCACTGAAGGGCGGGATTTAGCTCTGCCAGTAATGGCTAGAGCAGAGCTAAAGCCCGCCCCTCAGAGCCGGTGATGTCACCGAACACACTGCTGGGCGGAAGTTACCGCCCGGCAGTGTTATTGAAAACAAAAGAGCCCGTGCCCTGCGCGATTTAGCGCAGGGCACAGGAGCGCATCGGAGCATGAGATGCTCCGATGCTAGGCTTAGGGATGCTGCCGGGGTGAAAATAAGGCTATGTCCGGGTTCAGCTCTGAACCCGGACAACCCCTTAAACTCAGAGGGACTGCCTGAGTGAAAAAAAGGGGTTATGTCAGTGTTTTTTTTAAACACCCTAGTAAGATCTCCCGAGTCCTTAAGGCACATTAGAGGTCCTGTCCCAACGATAGGACCCCCACCAATCTGATAGTGTCCTTTTTCTACAGTTGGTGGCAGTTTAAGGACTGAGCATGTGTGTCCACCTCAGTGAGGTGGACAGAGAAATTAGAAGAAATAACAGAAAATAGCTCTACACAGATGGATTTCACTTAACTCAGTCGCTAGAATACCTTTTCTAATGACGTGCAGTTATAAAAGTATTCGAATCCAGGTGTTGCTTTGAAAATTTTACGATATTTTTCATGGAACAACAGTTTGAATCTTCTTTGGAGGCACCTATAGGTTTGTGCCCACAAGTCTTCCTGTGCTTGGCGATCACACGCTCCTTGACAACACACTACTGTTGAGTTCACAGCTATGGTGCTCTGCAAACATTTGCCCTCATCATTCCTGCTACAGAGAAGATAAGCGGTGCCAAAACGCACACTCAAGTACACAAACTGCTCAAACACCGAGGACCTGGATTTTGCCTATACAGCCGAGGACATGCGCTGCTAGATCGCCGCTAGCATGTCCGCAATATACATTCCCCATAGCTCTGAGTGCTTTAAGGGTACTTTCACACTTGCGGCAAAGTGATCCGGCAAGCAGTTCCGTCGCTGGAACTGCCTGCCGGATCCGGCAATCTGCATGCAAACGGACCCGGATCAGTTTTACAAATGCATTGCAAGAACGGATCCGTCTCTCCGTATGTTAGTCATCGGAGAAACGGATCAGTTATATATTTTTCACATTTTTTATCGTTATGCGCAGACCGGAAGGACGGATCCGGCATTGTGGTATTTTTAATGCCGATTCCGGCACTAATACATTTCAATGTAAATTAATGCAGAGTCGGCATTCCGGCAACTGATCCAGAATTTTGGAAGGCGATAATACCGCAGCATGCTGCGGTATTTCCTCCGTCCAAAATGCAGTTCAGTGACTGAACTGAAGACATCCTGAATGGATTTCTCTCCATTCCAGAATGCATGGGGATAAAACTGATCAGTTCTTTCCTGGTATTGAGCCCCTATGACGGAACTCAGTGCCGGAAAAGAAAAACGCATGTGAATTATCGTGAGGCAAGTAAGGTGCCCAAGGGGCTGTTACCAACATTTCTGGTGCCTAGCCACGCCCACCATGAAGGAGCCCAGCACCGCCCACATCCTCCGAATCTCCTCCTTGCTCCCCGACGTCACAAAGTTAGAGCGCCGTAATCTCGCGCATGAGTATGCCGCATAGTGTTCCTTGCCTGTGCCGGCATCAGCCTCAGGGAACGAACTGCACATGCGCTAGCTGCGAGATAACTGCGCTCCAACTTTGTGACTTCGGGGAGCAAGGAGGAGATCGGAGGATGCGGACGGTGCTGGGCTCCAGAAATGTTAGTAACAGCCCCTTGGGCTTCTTACTTGCTATAATATAGTTTTTTTTATACAATAAAAGCACTGAGAGCTATGGGGAATGTATAGCGGACGTGCTAGTGGCGATCTAGCAGCATATGTCTGCAGCTCTATAGGCAAAATTCAGGTGACAGAATTCCTTTAAAAGGAGAACGCCAAGGCACCAGAATTGATACACAATCCTATGAGTTACTGACAAGATCTCAGGGACCAGGTGTCCCACCACTGAACACAGACTATGATAGAGACTCCCGCTTCGGTTGCGCCGGAAAATAAATCCACAGGAAATTGTGGGAGTTAGAGACCTGCCTTAAAAGTATTGATTACATGGCAATTGCCTGATCTGAGCAAGCAGACTGGAGGCCCTTCTTCATGGGCGAATGATTGTTCTTACAAGTGTTTATTCTGAGGCAATGCCCCGTGTAAACATGTCTGCCGTCAAACTGGTCATGTTATTGACCACATAGTTTATGTGGACATGAAAATAACTGGTCAGCAGCACATCGGCGCTCCTCACGGACAGGAAATCTATGTAAAATAACCTTAAAGTGGGTGTTCCACAAAAAATATTCAGCGGTTTTCAAACCAGCAACTGGATCTGAGCACTTTTGTAATTGCATAGAATAAAAAATAAAGATAAATGTAGTATAGCACAGTATATCTATAGCCCCACCTGCTGTTTTTTGTTCACTGAGGTGGACGCACGTGCTCCTGATCTGTGATAGCAAGAGAGCTGCAGCAGAAAGCACACGCCCCCAAGCTTCCTGCCTGAGATACATCTAGCAGAGCAATTGGAACAACGAAAGAGGGCAGCACTGGATCCATGTGAGGTACAAGGCTTGGTTCCAGCTTTGTTAGAGAGATGGTCATGTACTATACGGTGCCCGATTTTCATTTTTAACAGTAACCCCATGAAGCTAGGGATTCTCGCCCCCCGTTGCGGCCTGCCATTGGCTGCTTCTCCCCCCCCCCCCCCCCCCTCACGGATGTTTTGATCCACGCAATGGGAAGATGCATCGGCGGCCATGCAGGGATCCAAAGGGACGTGGGGGTGCCAAGATGCAGGTAAGTATGCTCTAGAGGAGGGGCCCAGGCATTCTGAGGGTCATTATAGGGATTCAATAACCCCTTTCAAATCTGATCAGCGGGGAGTTCAATGCCCTGCACAGCTCTGTCCACGCTAATGACTAGAGCTGGTCACTGCGGCCATTCACTTCAATTGGAGCAGTAATACAACTCTGCCCACTACATAGTGGGAGGAGCTGTGGTGTTCGGGCGCTAGAGCTACACGGGAACTGGCAATTGTGGCGGGGGTTCTGGGTGTCGCCTGTCCTGCGCATAGTTAATCAAATATAAAAAGATCCTAGGCAAGCTCTTAAAAGGGGACCAGTCTTCAATTTTATGCTGACCTTACTTGGGGCCCCATAAAATAGTGACAGAAATGCTGATTTCAGCAGTGTGTCACTCATTACAGCCCAGGCTATCCATAATCTCCTGCTCTCTCACCCATCTGCTGATGATTGGCAGTTCTCTCCTAGAGAGAAAGGGAGAAAACTAGGTAGAAGACTGTCAGTCATCAGCAGGAATTCATGGATAACCAGGACTCTTCTCAGGTGGCCGTGACTCTTTTCCAGGCCCAGTCTGCAACGATTGTGATGTTGGTTCTCGGCAACCACTTACTTTTAAAGAAATGACAGACCGCTGAAATCAATTCATTTATCTTTACTTTATACTGCCGTTAGTATGGGCAGCATAACGTTGATGATGGGTTCCCTTTAAAGGCCTGCTTTTACAACAGCCTGTAGACCACGGTCCATAAGCAGCAGCTTGTGGTCTGCGGTGGGTCCTGCAAGTGATTTACATTGTCTACATGTATATGAAGCCCGTGTTATGTTAGTTATTGGCCAATATACTGAACCTATCAACCAAATGCCTGTCCTGACACAAGATAACCCCCAACCACACCTCTGTCCCATCATGCCCTTCTGCTATGAAAGCTCCAAACTTATCTCCCCTCCACTAGTGAATTCTTATCCGCGCCCTCCTCCGTCCCCCTATCTAGTCCTCCTTGAACAATTCTCTTGCTCGTCACACAAGATACTTGGAATTCTCCCAATTATTTAAATCCACAGGACGTCTGCCAATTCTCTCCCTGCCCCCTCCCTGTCCAACCTGCTGTGCGAAGCCTGAGGTGGAAGGGCTGTCACACCTCCCCCGCCTCAGCCCTATCTGTGTCACACAGGCAGGCACCACAGGAGCGGGAGGATGATGAGCCTTATAGTCAGTCGCTGCCACAGGGCAAACAGACAACATCATGAGGTAGTCCATTAGAGCATGGAAACATGGGCCCAGGAGGGAGCCAAAGCTCATGACTCAGAGCAGCGGAACCGTCCGAGATAGGACAGTGTGTGAGACGCTGAGGGTATCAATGCCCTCATTGCACGGTGTGGGGGGCGACCATTTGCACTCCGTACCAATGTATCGAAAACAATGCCCGAGTGAGGACCCAAGAAGGCAGCTCTGGTGTTCACCTCTATTGGTTTCACATGTGGACCCAGAACACAGAAGTCTGAAATAAGTGCCCATCATAACAGAGCTACCACCCTCATTGACAAATATGAAGAAAGGTCCCCTTAAAAGGGGCTATCCAGTGTCTAAAACATGCCCCCCATATAGATTATACTTACTCCCTGGCACCAGAGTCGCTCCTTATCCCCAAATGGCTGCCAATAGCAGGGTGCGACTGGGGACCAGCCTCCCGAGCGTCACCCGCGATGTGAGGGCCCAGGCATGTTTTAGGCATTGGATAACGCCTTTAAAAATCAAGCAGTACCTTATCTTTAGCTTGGCACATTGATTAGATGCCATCTTCTGCATAAGGCGGTCCTGCTTTGTAGGTCTAATGAAGCATGAATCAGTAAAAGACCTTGGAGGGAGGGGGGTATGAAATGTCCCACCCCTGAATCTGGGGAAGGAGTTTTCAAGGAGGAGGAAAATAATTGTTAAATAGGTTTTCTGGAACCAAAATATTGATGTTCTACCCTCAGGACAGGCCTTGAGTAACTGATCATGGAAGCCTGACTCCCGCCTTCCACGCCAATCAGCCATTTGAAAACGCAGCTGCGCGCCGATGATCGCTGCAGCCTCTACCTGGGCCAGTGATCGCTGCAGCCTCTACCTAGGACATGTTCATTAGTCACATGGCCTAGGTGCAGCTCAGTCCTATTCAAGTGAATACAGCAACTATACAATGTACAGCGCTGTGCTTGGTAAGGTGCTAGCCTCTTCAAACAGCTGATCCGTGGCGGTGCTAGGTGTTATGAAATTTATTACTGCATTTATGTGGATTTTAGACAAGAAACAAAATGTTTATATAAAATAAGGAGAATGTGTAATTTGATTCACAGGGACAATAACCGGCTCATTCAGTATTTTGCACAATCCAGGCTGATATTTTAGTAAGAGGAAGAGACTAACTCCACAGATGGTGGTACACCTTCCCTTGTCTGTAGAGCATGCGGTTTCCCTTTCCTCTAGCGCTCTGCGTGCACTTATGGCCGGGGAACAGCAAAAGTCACCAAGGTTTCCTCCTATTGGGTTACCAAATCTGCAGTTTATCAGTTCATTATTCATACCATGCACTGTATCCAGCTTTCCTAGAGTCCTGAATGGAAAAATCTCACTTTTATACAGCAGTTAGAGAACACTTCACATACGGCTTTACCAGAGGCCTAAATATGCTGCTAAGAACCCAACTGGGCGACAACCCTGGTAAGACGACCACTTAAAGCGGACCTCTCCCGACATGTCCGTTTTAGTAACTACCTGCATTCCCTATGCAACAAAAATTCTGGAGCATCTATTCTATTGTTGCTCCATTCCTTTATTATTCCTACTAGAAGTTCTAAATTAATTACTAGCAGTTTGCAAATGAGCGTTACCGGTTGGGGGTGGTATCTCTGCACAGTCTGACACTATTGAATCAGTAATGTCAGACTGTGGCGAGACCCCCCCCACCCCCCAACTGATAACACTCGTCTGCACCTTCTTTGTAAACGGCTAGTAATTTATTTATAAGTTCTAGCAGGAATAATAGAGGAACGGTATAACAGAGTGATAAAAATAGATGCTCCAGAATTATTACACGGGGAATGCAAGTAGTTACTAAAACAGACTTGTCAGTAGAGGGGACTGGTCCTCTTTAAAAGGGTATTTCCATCTGGACATTTATGGTATATTGATATGTCCGATGGGTTCTAGTACCACCATCTTGCTCCTATTAACAAGCGCACGCCGTGCACGTCAAGCTTTTTCCGTTCACGACTATGGAACTTCTGAAAATAGCTGAAGGTACTCTAAGCTATTTTCAGAAGTCCCACAGCAGTGAATAGTGAGGGCGCTGCACATGCGCAGCATACTCGCAGTTCATGACAGGGCCATGTTCTTAAGATGGGACCAGCAACCATCCGACATTTATGGCATGGTCTACCCATATCGCATAAAAATGTCCAGTTGGGATTACGCCTTTAAGGGGTTTTCATGGGAGGATTTACAAAATTTGGGATATGAGCCAATTGCCAACACAAAAAAAGGGACCACACATGATGCAACCCCCACTCAGTGCAGGGTTAACCGGAACTCCACCTTTAAAAAAAAAAAAAAAAAAAAAAAAAAAAAAAAAAAAAAAAAGTGGTGGGGGGAGGGGAGTCTCAGCAGGTGGCTTCCTGCTGATTTTTTATAACCGGTCATAAACTTGCTGTAAACAAGCTGGACACCACAGTGGTGACCAACCTACACATATATTCAACCTAAATCATAGACAAAGACATGATCGGGCTATAAAATCAGAAATAAACAGGATGGAAACAGATGGCACGCTGCTGGCCAGGTGCCTATAGGCATGTTATATATGGAGAAGTCTTAAAGGGAACCTGTCAGAGTGGCCAGCCTGAATTTCTCTTCATTCTTATATAAATTAAAGGGGTTCTCTCATCTAAGACAATGGGGACGGGGAGCGGTATACTTACTGTCCGTGCAGCTCCCGGGGCGCTCCAGAATGACGTCAGAGCGCCCCATGCGCATGGATGACGTGCCATGTGATCACGTCATCCATGCGCGTGGGGCGCCCTGACGTCACTCTGGAGCGCCCCGGGAGCCGCACGGACGGTAAGTATGCTGCTCCCCGCTACACTTTACCATGGCTGCCAGGACTTTAGCGTCCCGGCAGCCATGGTAACCACTCTAAAAAAGCTAAACGTTGGATCCGGCAATGCGCCGAAACGACGTTTAGCTTAAGGCCGGATCAATGCCTTTCAATGGGCATTAATTCCGGATCCGACCTTGCGGCAAGTCTTCAGGGTTTTTGGCCGGCGCAAAAAGCGCAGCATGTTGCGGTATTTTCTCCAGCCAAAAAAAACTTTCCGTTCCGGAACTGAAGACATCCTGATGCATCCTGAACGGATTTCACTCCATTCAGAATGCATTAGGATAATCCTGATCAGGATTCTTCCGGCATAGAGCCCCGACGACTGAACTCTATGCCGGAAGAAAAGAACGCAAGTGTGAAAGAGCCCACAGAGTTCCGTCCTAGGGGCTCTATACCGGAAAAGAACTGATCAGTATTATCCCCATGCATTCTGAATAGAGAGTAATCCGTTCAGGATGCATCAGGATGTCTTCAGTTCAGTCGTTTTGACTGATCAGGCAAAAGAGAAAACCGCAGCATGCTACGGTTTTATCTCCAGCGGAAAAAGCTGAAGACTTGCCTGAATGCCGGATCCGGCATTTTTTCCCATAGGAATGTATTAGTGCCCGATCCGGCATTCAAAATACCGGAATGCTGAATCCGTCCTTCTGGTCTGCGCAGACTGAAAAAAAAAAAAAAAAAAAAAAAAAAGAAATGCCGGATTTCGACTGATCAGACATTTTTAAGACTGATCAGGATCCTGATCAGTCTTACTAATGCCATCAGTTAGCATACATCTTGCCTGATCCGGCAGGCAGTTCCGGAACTGCTTGCCGGATCTCTCTGCCGCAAGTGTGAAAGTAGCATTACCTGTGCATTGCCGGACTTGTGAGTTAAGATGGCAGCCCGCATGTGTTCGTTGGCGAACACTGCGAACTGGCCATCACTGGTTATGTACATACTTATCGGATCCACAGTGCTGGCCCATCAGCTCTGCGGGTCCCAGGTGTCCCCATGTCAACTGCCGCTTTGACGCGGGTCATACCTGGGACCTGCAGAGTAGTGATGGAGCCGGAACCCAACTGTGAGGATCAGATAAGATCAATCATCACCAGAAAAAAAAAAAAAAAAAACCCACACACACAAGCGCTGCAGCCCCTTCAAACAGATCAGCCAGGGTGCGGGGGATGTTGAATGTCCACTGATGTGATACTGATGACCTATTCAGAGAATAGGCCATCAATGTTCTGAACCTGGAAAATAGGCTGGGCTAAGCTCCGTTCACTTAACCAGAGCTTAGCCGCGCCCAGGACAGCGATACTAATCGTGGCGTCACTGGGCCTGCGGTAAACAGCGAGAAGGCTGCAGCGCTACTGCCAGCACCGCTGCCTACTCAAACAGCTGATCGGCGGGGGTCCCGGGTGTCAGACCCCCGCTGATCAGATGCTGATGATCTATCCAGAGGATAGATCAGTTTAAAATAACTGTAGAACCCCTTTAAAGGAAATTATCCTTCAGCCGTTGCACACATTTTCCATTGGGTGAGAGTCTGGTACCAACTTATACATACTGAAAAACATCTAACATCTTTGGGCAACTTTAGACATGGCGCTGGTATCACCAGCTTCTTTACTCAATCTGGAAATCCCTTTTGTCAAAATGATGAGATCACAGGACAAATGTGGAAGTTCATCATGTTCACCCTTATGACACGTCACCATCACTTCTTTAAAGGGAACCTGTCATGTTGAACATGGCGTCTGATCTGTGGGCAGCATGCAGTAGAGCAGGAGGAGCTGAGCACACCGACATAGATCTGTGGGAAAAGATTCATTATAGCCTGTAAAGCTCTGCCTATTCTATGCTTAGGAGTCTAGTGGGCAGCCCAATCACTAGTGGACACAGTTTTATAGGACTTAGCACAAAAATGTCTATGAATAACGCACTTTAAAGTTTTACTGAACCAGTTCCCACAAAAAAATAAAAAAAATATACCATATATTAATCTGCTCAGCTCTATAACAAACTCAGGAAAAAATAAGAATATAGTAATCATAACACCACTACACATATAGAAGTGTCAGATTGCTCTAAAGCTCAGCATGCAGTTATATCTAAAGATATATAAATGATTACAGGTGAGGTCCGATTAGATACTGGTTCTTGGCAAAAGACTTTGTAACATTGCTTCCCTAACTGCCCTATAAGAAAGGCTCTCAGGAGCTACTTTTGAGTAGTGTACCTCTTGGTGAGAGATCACCTATTGCTAGACATGCCTCTACGACATTTTGCCCAGCTGACAGACGTTGAGAAGGAGCACATCTTTGGACTGAGAAAAGCTGGATGATCATTTCAATGAACTGCCCACCATCCAAGCCTTTCTGGCCGAGCTTATAGGACAGGGTTTCTCAACTCCAGGGACCCACCTACCAGTCATGTTTTCAGGATTTCCTTAGTATTGAGCAGGTGATATAATTAGTATCCATGCATCAGGACTTACCACAGGTGTTTATTCTGTGGGATATTCTCAAATCCTGACCGGTAGGTGGGTCCCGAGGACCAGAGTTCAGAAACCCTGTTTTTCGGAGGTATTGGGAGTAGTGGTTTCATGAGGGCAGACACACATGGCAAACAGGCTCCAGACCGACCATCAGTAGAAAGTTTGATCAGCTGAGAAGCACGAGCAGCTCCCACTGTTTTGTTGTCCACCATTCAGTCATAGGTTGCACCTTCATTACACCCCTGTCTCTGCCCGAACCATTTCCAGATGCTTAGCCGGCGGAAATTTGGCGTCAAGGCGCCCATTACATGCCCTGCCATTAAAAGACAGCCACTGAGCTTCATTTGCAGTTGTATTGTGAATGAGAAACCTGGACCACTATGGACTGGAACCATATCATCTTTAGTGATGAATCCAGGTTCTGTTTAAGGCTACTTTCACACTAGCGTTCGATCGGATCCGTTCTGAACGGATCCGATCATAATAATGCAGACGGAGGCTCCGTTCAGAACGGATCCGTCTGCATTATTTTTAGCATATAACAGCCAAGTGTGAAAATAGCCTCGTACGGATCCGTCCAGACTTTCAATGTAAAGTCAATGGGGGACGGATCCGCCTGAAGATTGAGCCATATTGTGGCATCTTCAAACGGATCTGTCCCCTCTGACTTACATTGTAAGTCTGGAGGGATCCGCACGGATCCGCAGGGCCAGGCGGACACCCGAACGCTGCAAGCAGCGTTCAGCTGTCCGCCTGTCCGTGCGGAGGCGAGCGGAGCAGAGGCTGAACGCCGCCAGACTGATGCAGTCTGAGCGGATGCGCTCCATTCAGACTGCATCAGGGCTGGACGGCTGCGTTCGGGTCCGCTCGTGAGCTCCTTCAAACGGAGCTCACGAGCGGACCGACGAACGCTAGTGTGAAAGTAGCCTAACACTGAACGACAATTCAAGAATGGAGGCCTTGTGGTGAGCACTTCAGTCCTGTCATTGCTGTGGAGCGACACACTGTCCCAACTGCTGGCGAGATGATCTGGAGAGCCACCGCATACGACAGTCAGACACCCCTAGTAGTGATACGAGGGACACTAAACAGCCCAGTGATGTATGCAGGACATCCTGTGGCCTCATGTGTTCCCCTCAAGGCAGGACTTCCGACTGGCATTTTTCAGCAGGATAATGCTGGCCCACATAACAAGGGCTTCCCAGGAACGTCTCCACCAAATTACAACAATTCGTTGGCTGCCCGGTCACCTGATTTATCGCTGATCGAACATGAGACGCCAGGTTCGGCAACGTGAAAGAGTGCAGGATCTACAGGCCCAATTGCAACATCTGTAGGCAAATGTGCCATAGCATACCATGCAGAACCTGTATTTCTCCATGTCATCTTATATCCAGACAAGAGGTGGCACAACAGGGTACTACAGCATCTATTCCATTGTTAAGTTTCCCCCAATAAACTTTCTAATAGTCATCACCAACATCTATCATTATATTCACACAAAATTGTATTCCAACTCCTTCTTGGTGCATTATTTTTTTTGCAGAAGAGCATACGTTTCCTGTAGATTAGATTGTGTCTTCAGATTGCTTAGTAGACAAGAAGGTAATGGCAGAGTCACAAACCAGTTGACATAGTTACTGGTGGGGGAAAACTGAGCCTTGGTAGCCCTTCCCTATGGAATTAAGAATGTCATGCCAGCAGGTGCACCACATCATGGTCTCATCTTTTAGGAATTTAAATAATGCATCAAGACTCAATTTATAAATAAAAAAAAAAAATCATAATTCCAATACTATATTAAGAAGAGATATCAATTTCATCTATGTATGGATCAGCATTATATGGGTGGAGAAGAAATTTGAGAAAAGAAAAATAATTTCATGGTTAACCCTTTGGTACAATGTGGGCTAAGATATGTGATGGCCTATATGATATCCACAAGTCTAGGCACAGAAAGTGGAGGACATACTAGGGCAGTGATGGCGAACCTATGGCACGGGTGCCAGAGGCGGCACTCAGAGCCCTCTGTGGGCACCCGCACTGTGAAAAAAGTCTATGTTGTACCAATATACCTTAGACTTTTCCAGCCATTCATCAGCGCAGGGTGCACTATGAACAGCACAGGCAGCGCACTTAATGTAGGCAGGCTTTAATAGCTAAATGGAATATATACTATATTGAACTATGGTATTCAGGTTAAATTGCCGTGTTGGCACTTTACGATAAATAAGTGGGCTTTGGGTTGCAGTTTGGGCACTCGGCCTCTAAAAGGTTCGACATCACTGTACTAGGGTGTCCCTTGGTTTATGTGGAGGACAGTGTGGGAAAAACTTTCCTATTCTGCAATCCAAAAAGTCAACCCATATAGGGAGCAAAAATAAAGAGCATCTATGGCATTTCCAAGAACATGGAATTCACATGAAACGTCCACGTCTATCTGAGAATCTATAGCTAACTGGAGCACGATGACCGCCCACATGATTTCCCTGAAGGCAACAAAAATCTACGTTGTCCTATCCGTGATATAGAAGGGGCTCGAAGTGTAGGTTATTTTTATTCCTAGCAGCAGTGATTCCCTTTTATGGCCTGAAATGTGTGTCTTTTATGTGCGCTTTATAAAGCTATGTGGTAGCACTATGAAACCGCAAACATAACATGCATGCTCACCTAAAGCCAGCCACAGACATTTTATGCAATAGACATAGCAGTAATAACAATTCAAATCAACCCGAGTCCTAATGGACAGGCCGGGCTGCAGGTTGTAGGGAGCAGACTTCAAATGTCCCCTTGCCAAGTGCCATTTTCCACCTGCACTTGGAGAACTTCCTACTGCCACATTCCCGTTTGGTAGTATGGAGGCTAGAGACAACCCCTCTGGTCACCCAAAATTGTACCTATGGCAAGTCAGTTCTTTTAACCTGCCACATCATGTACATAGCTAGGCAAGGGGACAACTAGTCAAGCAACGGTATCTACCAAATGGACAATCCCTTTAAGCAGGGGGTAAACAATATTTCCATAGCTAAAACTATGGTATATTGAAAAAAAAACATTTTGTATTACTGGTAAACTTCAAGGTTGCCCATACATATTAGGTAAAGGTAGCTGAACCTGACGATTTCGGCAGGGCCTGCTGACCATTTAACACATACGGGACTCGCCCACCAAAGCAGATGAAGGATAGGCCGATTAGAGTATGGCCGCGGTTTACTCTCCTCTTCCAATTGGCAACACATGCACACTCAGCAGAGCCTGCATGTGTATTGGATGGTGGTTGAGAGACATCAGGAAAAATTGCTTTCAGCTATGCATTTAGATTTTTCCACCAGAATACACACTTGCCCAATCATCTCAGGAGGGAGAAAGCAACACATTTCCTGATCGGGCATTTTGAATTCTAACCACCCTCTCCCATCAGGTGGGAGTCGGGAAGCAAATTAGAAACTTGGCCAGTTGTGCCAATCGGCAGAGTTGGCCGACAAGGTGTGTGGTCAGATTTAGGTGTCCCTGTCAGTTTCTAAAAAAATTCTGTCCAACTGTTCCTTCTTTAAAAATGTTGAGACTACCAATATCATTGAAATTAGTACCACTAGAAGAGGGGAAAGTTTAAGGAGCATATTCCATAAAAATAAGACTAAAAACACACAAACTTGCATACTATAGTGGTGAGCGGCTGAGCGTGGAAAAGTACAAACATTACAAGGCGCTGGTAAACGTTAACCTACCTGCTAATCATTGATAAACATCACTGTCTTGGAAGGAGGCATCAGGCAAACATTTCCCCTCCCTGTGAGGTAAGTAAGCCTGCAGAGATGTTGGTGGTTTCTAGCAGAGCTACTAGGCGGTAAACAATTACAAATCTGGACGTTGGCAAGAACTGGAGTTATCATGTTAAACTAGAACATAATCTGTACCACCACAACCAGCATAGACCTTGATGCAAGAACAAATTAGCCATCTGTAATACAGTATTATATGTTCTAATAAAGCCCAACATCATTGGAGCTCAAGTAAACAAGAGTGACTAGAGTTCACCATCTACACAAATAGCCAGTAGGCAATGTAGACAAGGAGGTTAATGGCCAAGGAATGCTGCATATTCCCATCACTGAACTGTTCTGCATAAGGTCTTGTGACAAAACGGACAAGTCTTTTCTTAAGGTGTAACTCCAGGCAATGCTTAATCTCCCACCCCCAATGTTCCTGCCCCGAGACTCTTCAAGCACCTAGGACCTAGTTTCGTCCAAATCATGACAACTCAAAAAACTGCGTAGGGTAGTCTCAAGGTCTGTTCCATCTTCTGTACCGATTAATATTGCTTAAAAGGGGTATTCCAGTTGGTTAAAGTTATCCCCTATCCTACTGTCGGGACCCTGACCGAACACGAGAATGGAGGCCCCGTACCCCCTGCAGCTTCCCCGAAAAGAACGGAGCGGCCCGGTCGCACATGGCCACTCCATTAATTTCTATAGGAGTTCTGGAGATAGCTGAGCGCTGTACTATTCCCATAGAGATGAATGGAGCGACCACATGAATGCCAGATGGTACGGAGGCCCGCTCTCGTAATCGGTGGGGGTCTCAGCGGTAGGAATCCCACCGATCTGATAGTTAGTCTCTATACTGTGGATAAGGGATCACTTTAACCAACCTGAATATATATATTTTTTTTTACACACAAGAAGTGCTGAGGGCACAGTCCCCCCACCTGAATTACCAAGGAACCCAGTCCTGGCCTCCTCAGACCATTCAGGAAAGCGGGGTGCAGGGCTTAAACAGATTAGTGACAAGATGCAAGATAAAAAGAATCAGCCACACTCACCGTCCGTCTTCACATCTTTATTAAAGAGTACATTCGGGGGGCAGACTCGCATGGAGCGTCGATATACAGTGATGGCCGTTTCGCGGTGTAACCGCTTCTTCCGGCTATTTGATCCACTCTGAGAATCGTGTGTGCGCTGACTTATAGCGTCATCTGGGGGAGGGTTCAACCGACCCATCACTTCATAACCCTCGACGCACGCACGAGACATGGGTACATAGATACATTTGTTTATAATTTAAAAGCAGCAATAACAGATACAAAGAAGTTACAAAAAAGTGACAAACGGTTGGCATGTATGGAAGGAATGATATCTATACACCCATCAGGGATGAGTTGCATACAAAATTCACTACTAGTTCCCTGCAGTGAATAATATAAAAAAAGAGACACATTTATGTGACGCCTTATTCAATAAATACCGATAAATCATTGCGCTCGTTCAGACCCAAGTAACCAGTGGCATCGGTTTTGATGATAAACCGAGCTTCCTTTTGGAGCAGGATGCTGTGTCTATCGCCTCCCTGCAATAATGGGGGGGACATGTTCCAAGCCCGCAAATCACAGGACGCTCGCATCTCCTCCATGTTGGCACCGTACATGCTCGATGAAGCGAGAGCGTCCCTTGCCTGTTCTAATTGAATTGCGGTGTTCCCGTACCCGCTCCATTAAGGATCTTTTGGTGTTTCCTACATAGAAGGACCCGCACACGCAGATCAATATATAGACTACAAATGTTGCTCTGCAATTAATAAATCGGTGCACACAATGTTCAATGCCTCCAAAAAAAAAAAAAAAAAAAGGCAGCCTTGAAGCATATAACCGCACAGGGAACGGTCACCACAGCGATAGTTGCCAACCGGCTTACCGAGTGACAACCAATCGCGCGGTTTCCCTTCGCTGTAGCGGCTGCGCACCAAAATGTCCCTAAATGTACGACATCTTTTAAAAGCTAATATTGGTTTCTGATCTACAAGTTTACCCAGATCTCTTTATACTGTTTGCCATTGGATTATGTTTAAACACAAATACAAATCTGTCCTTTTTCTCAGCATCATTCTCCTCCTTACATTTTCTGCGTTTCATCAATGATCATTGTGTGCGAGTCCTCGCCTTCTCCAACGCTATATCCCATGCTGAACTAGTCTGTCCCCCAGTTCCTTCACCTGTCTCAGGAATACTATATCCTGACTGTTGATCCATCTGAGTCTTAAAAATTGTCTATAAAAGGGACTGACTGTTACGTTACGTGGATGATAGCTCTCATGGTGCAGTAGGGTATTGGTAGCAGTGGGTTTGCGATACTCTTCGGTATGCAGGGCACCATCATCCACAACGACATGAACATCCAAGAACTCGATGGACAACCCCCCTCATCATGTTCATGTCGTTTGTGCCATTGAGATGGGCCACAAATTTCTCACATTGCTCCTGTGTCCCCGACCACACCATGAAGATATCATCCACGTAGAGCAAAAATAGACGTATGGAAGTGAGGAACGGTTAGACGTCGAGAAGATCTATATAATTTATTAATTGCAGAGCAACATTTGTAGTCTATGTATTGATCTGCGTGTGCGGGTCCTTCTATGTAGGAAAGACCAAAAGATCCTTAATGGAGCGTGTACGGGAACACCGCAATTCAATTAGAACAGGCAAGGGAGGCACTCGCCTCATCGAGCATGTACGGTGCCAACATGGAGGAGATGCGAGCGTCCTGTGATTTGCGGGCTTGGAACATGTCCCCCCATTATTGCAGGGAGGCGATAGACACCGCATCCTGCTCCAAAAGGAAGCTCGGTTTATCATCAAAACCGATGCCACTGGTTACTTGGGTCTGAACGAGCACAATGATTTATCGGTATTTATTGAATAAGGCGTCACATAAATGTGTCTCTTTTTTATATTATTCACTGCAGGGAACTAGTAGCGAATTTTGTATGCAACTCATCCCTGATGGGTGTATAGATATCATTCCTTCCATACATGCCAACCTTTTGTCACTTTTTTGTAACTTCTTTGTATCTATGTTATTGCTGCTTTTAAATTATAAACAAATTTATCTATGTACCCATGTCTCGTGCGTGCGCCGCTGCGGCGAGGGTTATGAAGTGATGGGTCGGTTGAACCCTCCCCCAGATGACGCTATAAGTCAGCGCACACATGATTCTCAAAGTGGATCAAACAGCCGGAAGAAGCGGTTACACCGCGAAACGGCCGTCGCTGTATATCGACGCTCCATGCGAGTCTGCCCCCTGAATGTACTCTGTAATAAAGATGTGAAGACGGACGGTGGGTGCGGCTGATCTTTTTATCTTGCATCTTGTGTATATACAATATATTTTAGGATTCAGCAGCCAGTGGATTTTGTCAATTCCATGAAAGCCCAGAGATCTCAACATGATCAGAAAGATTCTGCGGAGTGGAAGAACACTCTAGTGTTGGAAAAACAACTTTTTTTGTGTTAACCCCGACTTGTTGCCCAATGTAAAAATTATTCAGAAACGAATGTTAGTTTTCCGATCTTCAGCCCATGTACCAGAGGAGGTATAAGCAATACGTACAAGAGGCCACCATGCAAATATTGTTTGCATTTTTCAAGAGCTACTATTTACCTGGACCAACGTTACTCAGTCCTTCAAACAATTTAGTGATCTGTACAGGTTCAGAGATTTTTCTGCTAGTTTTCCTGTAATTTCTCTAACAGTCAGGAATCACGTCTCCAGAGGTCCCCTCGTGTGGTCTCCGCATCCATATGTCTGTTCTGCGGCCCCACAAAAATAATAGAACATGTCCTATTCTTGTCCGTCTTGTGAAAGGAATAGGACATTTGTGGAGTAAAAACTAAAAAATAAATGGCGGTAGGATCTTAGTGTCCATGTTTTGTGGATCTGCGATTTGTGGACTGCAAAAACTGAGATGGTGGTGTGCAGGAGCCCTAAATGACCATGCCATTCTACTGGAATGGTAGATTTAGAAAAACGTGTAACCTAATATATCTCAGTCATAATAAAATCACCAATAAAGTCATGAAATGACTCCAAACTACCAATGAACAATCTGTGGTTTGCCAAGTCACACAACAAGGATTGGACAGTCATTTCCAAAATGCATGATTGGTGGCTCTTCTAACAAACGATCAACCAAACCAGAGAGCCGCCCCTAAGACAAAGATGGACAAAATACATAAAAGCCTTTAGTAGCCAGGTACAACCCATTAAGGAGCACATATTATACATCTCCCCTTTGGTAGCTCATCAAGAGTACGTTTAATAGAAATCAATAGAAAACAACCCAAATGGGCACTAATGACACATATCTATGTACTAAATGGCTGCTGGGATTTCTCAAGCCTTGACCTAATAGGCGATCAATACAATAAGGACTTGTAGTCATAGCACAGGCCCCATATGTTCATATCTAGAGAGGTTCCTCAAGCTAATCCTCTTAGCTTGAGGGAAAATGAGTAGACTATATTCCATATTGGCAGCCATGGTCAAAATCTACTGGGCCCTGGTAGTACAGATAGTTGTCACCTTTTCAGGTAATTCTGAGGACAAAAGGGAGTATATTAGGCCATGTCCACTCCAATAATCTGAAAAGGCTTTTCAAGAAACACTGTTCACAACCAACACCCAAATCAGTCACACCATGACCACCATGTCATGTATGACAAACCCCACAGAAGGTAAGTCGGGCCATAGTCTAACAAGGGATTTTCATTGTAAGCTGTATCAAGTCTGTCATTACCTACAACTGAATCACACAAAATTAGGCCTCACGTACACGGCAGAGCCCTGTGTACAGAGCCTGGACAACAAAAATTTTGCAGGTAGTCTATGTATGAAACACACAATGCAGGGGATACCCTCCATCTATACAGCATGGAACACACAGATCATGTCCATAATGCACCAAAACTAAGACCCAAGTGTCGTAATATGGACCCCAACACACGGCCATATTAGGCCCGTCTGTAGGTGGCATTTGAAGGATTGAAATTACTATCTTTCAAGAGTCAGACATTAGCAGTAATCCAAGCTACATATTACTGGCACCAGTAGCAAATTGGTAGGCACACTGGCAATATGGTTCCTTAGCCTGGTCCAGTCAGGCCATACGCAACCAACTTCTTCTCACCATCAGTCAGATCAGCTAGACAACTAACTTGGCTTGTTTCTAAAGCATTCAGTGGCATCTCTATTTTAATGCACATCTGTAGCACTCTAGAACTAATGGCTTCAATGTCTTTTCCCTACCCAAGTTTGGCCCTACACATAAGAACAGTAGTGGAGCACTTGTTCAGAGGACAGATCTCTCCCCCCCCCCCCCCCCCATACACACGCACGGTTTTTGTGCATGTTGCAACCCAACAGCCCGATCCTTCTCTCCCCCGACATCTGCTGTTGGGAGAGTGGAGAGGCTGCCATATTCACTAAATGATTGACCGATCCCACCTAAAATCGACACGTTCAGTCGACCTACATCTAATATGTAAGGACAGTATAATGTAGGAGTTTCAATTAATTTACAACCCCCCCCCCCCCCTTTTTTTTTTTACTTTACATTCCCTGAAGGACAACCAACACAGTACCACTTAGCAGACAGCACTTATAAAGTAATTCACAGGAAAAATCCATAAAAACTGGACTTTACTATCGTAATTAATTATCTAATGGTGAAGCCTCCAGACTTCCATAATGAACCATTCCTGCAGGTGTGGTCTGGATGCCTACCAACAGGCACTGCCACCAGTGGGTGACAACACTACGTTTCCATGTTCTGGTGAAGGGGGGGGGGGGGGGGGGGGGAGAGAGAAGGGTCAACAAATATGGAGATTCTGTACCTGGATAAGCACATATTAAGCGTATTGATCAGCAGGAGAGGCAATGGGCATCATCTGTTCCAATAAGTGCCCCCACATTAGTTTATAAGTATGGACGCCGTTGTGTCCCTGCTCAGGAATGAAAGCACAAGGGTTTTAGATTCTGCATTACAGAATTGTAAAACGCTAAATCATGATGACCAGTCAGATGCTCAGTTTTATGTTCCCGACAGAAAAAGACGACACGGACTCTAATTTCCAAAACCAAAACGAGGCAGAACGAGGTGAGCAAGTGATGGAGGCCGCTGGGAGATACCATATAACAAATGCAAAAGATGGCCAGCGGACTGCACCGTGCCAGCTAAGGCTAGTTTCACAATAGCGGCAAGGAACTCTGGCAGGCTGTTCCGGCGGGTTAACAGCCTGACGGATTCATGCTGCCGCTAGTGCACGTGTTCCCAGACTTCCGGCGGCAGCACAGCAAACATGCCGAGAGTCGGCTGGAATAAAACTATGACATGTTCATCCGCCGAAACAGCCTGCTGGAGTTCATTGCCGCTAGTGTCGCACTCCTACATCACAAACACTGGGATTGCTTCTAGTTCACACCCCAGTACAGTGCGAGGACCCCACCAAACACCATAGATCAGGAACGGCCAACCTGCGTCTCTCCAGCTGTTCTAAAACTACAACTCCCACCATGACCTGCTGTTGTCAGTCTAGGAATGCTGGGAGTTGTAGTTTTGCAACAACTGGAGGGTCTCAGGTTGGCCATCCCTGCCCTAGATCTAAGCTTTGCATTTCTATCTTTGATGTTTATGGGACGATCAATAATGGATCAGTGGGGGGGGGGGGGGAGAAAATCAGACTCCAGCACCCTCAAGATCAGCTGTCCGAAAGGGCCAAGGAGATGTGGCTAGTAGTGTTGAGCGAACTTGTGTTCAAAGTTTGGCGTCTAAAGTTCGGGTTATGGATTTAGCTACCACGCATCATAAATGCATAACGCGATTCTTCGATAACCCGAACTTTAGACGCCGAACTTAAAACACAAGTTCGCTCAACACTAGTGGCTAGTATTACAGCTCAGACCCATTGACTTGAATGAGACAGAACCAGAAAATTTTAAAAAATTGCCGCTACAAAAAATGTTTTTGCTGGGCCGGAGCTGGCACCACACCTGTCCACAGGTTGTGTCTGGTATTACAGCTCAGTCCTATTCACTTCCATGGAGCCAAGCTACAATATCCAAATAAAACACAGACAGGTACAGGGCTGTTTTTGGAAGGAATCCTCCTCATCCCGGAAATCCTCATTAATGGGTAGCAAATTATTTTTGGGGAAACTAAATAAATAATATAATTAAAAAGTAAAACAAGCACCCCTTATTCATTCCAATAATAATTGCGACGACTCACGCCTGCGGCTCTCTATAGATAAAGTAGGTCATGCCAGCAGACTCCTAAGTGTCCTCATGTGGCCCTGGCAGCGACTTGGCACACGGACGGAACGAATTGTGCAAGGTCTATGAGGTAACTATTTCAATACACAGGGCAAAAGGGCGCTCTACGTAAAGGAAGGTAGACCTAAAATCTCTTTATTTAACCCGAAGGTCAGCACCATCCATTTTTGGCCGTTATCGACCATCAGTAGTGTTCTGCAATGGAATCACAGGTGGTCGAGGAAAAGGTCTTCCGCACCTGGCAGAATCGGGGACTAAGAGGCCACCTCCAGAACGAAGTCTGAGAAAAATTAAGCGCCACCAATTGGCTAGTGGCCATGCCAGGGTACTGCAGCTCAGCATACATTCAAGTGAGACCGGATGTGCAGTGGACAAAGGCAAGTTCCCATCCAATGTCTACTGATCGGATGCTGGTTTCTCTGTGCATGCCTATGGGAGTCACATCCAAGCTCTCATAGGAACATACAGAGCGGTCCACATAGCAGACGCTGTGCGATTCCCTTGCGGTGGGGGGCGGGCTGGAACAGGAGGATAGTTTAGCTATAAAGCTGAATTACCTGTTCTACCTTGCACTAAAGGGGGGGAAGTTGGCGGAGTGCTGCTTTAAAGCCGACACTAAGCAAACAGCTGACGGCCTCCAGTGAACACCTCTGCTTCATGGTTGTCATGACCTGCCCCTTAGCTACTTTAAAAAAATAAAAACATAACAAGGAAATGCAAGAATTACAAAAGGACAGAGACGTACAACTGTGGAGGCTGGGATTACTAGTAATATGGGGAAGTAACATATCCCCTGCAGCTACAAGCTACCCCCCCCCCCCCCAGCCCCTGCACAACAGAAGGGCTCCAGCAACCATGAGAGCTCCCATACCGTATCCTAAGGGCAGGTTCACACACAGCCGACTTGTCGCATACATTTTCGAAGCTTGCAGAAAGCTATGCTGCAGAAACCACCTATCGCAGTTATATGGAACGAATGTTCAGTGGCAGAAATGTCTGCAACCAATAGCCCAGCTGTGAACACATCCCGATACATGTCAGACGGGATCCTGAAGAAGCACTGCGGGCTCTCCCTAGGCCCGTGACATCACGATCAACGGTCACATGGCCTACTTGCTGCTCGGTCCCATTCAAGTGAATAAGCATGGGCTGCAATACCAAGGACAGCCACTATGCAGTGAGCGGCGATGTGCTTGGTAAGCTGCGAGGAGCCCACAGAGCTGATTGGCGGGGTTCCCAATCAGATACTGATGGCCCATCCTGGGAATAGGTCATTAATATTATACTCCTGGAAAATCCCTGTAAAGTCAATAGGCCAATTTACATGACCGATTTTTCGTTTTTAGAGGGTGAAACAGATGACCTTCACTATTAGTCATGGTAGACCGTTCTGATGAGCCAGTCCATACTGGGGCACATATACTGACTGGTGTGCCATGTTACAGGAAGCGGCACATGCATACTGGTGCTCAGTCTACATTAGTTTTTTCTGTCTGGCGGGGGTGTCTAACACCCCCCTTCCCTCTCCGATCAGATGTACTGCAGTAGCTCCGGCACTACACAGCTCCACCCATTGTGTAGTGGACACATCTGGTTACTGCAGCACTGCTTACCCAGCTCTGTCCACTACAGAAAGAGCCGAGTAGTTCTGGTGCCAGAGCTACTGTAGGGTGTAGGAACCCTGCCAATTCTGAGAATAGGCCATCACTTGTAATAAGCTAGACAATCCCTTTAAAAGGGGACACTAAACCCTCAAAAAAACATAGCACACAGAGCTATGTCTACAAGGTGGCATAAGAAGTTTACCTGTGATCTTGCAGACACTTTCTCCCTCGCCCCACTCTACCCAATCTTCGGCTACAGAACGGCTAGGTGCACAGGCACACACTCTCAACAGGAAGTTCTGGGAGAGGGGCCCCACACAAACTGAAATGCCTGTCCGAAAAAGTCTGGCATAACGGAAACCAGACGGATCCGTTATGCTTGGCCATAGAACTCCATTATGACGGATCAAAACGGAAGGCCTCTTAAAGGCTTCCGTCATGGAATTCAGTTATATTCCGTTATAACAGAATCCATAACAGGATTCCGCCACTGCCCGAACGCCGAATCCAAATCTGTAAAGTTCGGCTTCGCTCATTTCTAATCACTACATAACTAGGCAAACTTAGAATTCGGCAGGGCAACAACCTCTGCGGATATGGAATGGGAGGCCACACTTGGTCCATACATTCTGTACTTTAATTACGTCATTACTATAACGCTCACTTTGGTATTAGCTTCAGCTTTACCCTAAATTGAGATGCGGTTCAGATTTTTTAAAAATTGCAGGTTGTCAACTTATTTCACTTGTTTCAGTGTGAGGGTTTACACTGAAACCACCATTTTGCAGATAAATCCAAACAGATCCACAGCAGAATATTCTTCCCCACGTGCAGGGCTTAATCACATACTTGTACTCCTCGCCATACAGGCTCTGAGTTCTAACACGGCACCCGCAGCAGCGTTCCGGGCAAATTAAGGTTTTTCCTGGAGCAGAGATCTCCCCCAACATCTACCATCAGGGGCAAGTCGATATTCGGATTGTCAGCCGACAATTATCTAATGTGTATGACCGGTTTAAAGGGTATTCCAGCTACAACAAATGATCTATCCACTGGAGAGGGGGGAAATCACTGTTAACGCGTGGGGGTCCAAACTATACCCACTGATCATGAGAATGGGGGTTACATGTCCCTCATTTGATGGGAGTAGTGGTCAAGCGTGCAAACTGATGCCCCATCCAAATTCTATTGGACGGCCTTCGATAGCCAAGCGCGGCACTGAACTGGAGAATCAATACGGACACTGAACCCCCTCTCTGTTCTTGTGACCATGGGTGTTCCCTATCCCAGTGCATAACTTGTTGTTACTGATATACCCCTTTAAGCTTGCAGTCAAGAGACATTACCCCAAACCAAAAGTTGCCTCCAAAAATCCTAAAAACAAAAATCTCCATACACTTGAAACAAGTATTTGATAGGACACAGTATATGTCGCTGAGCGGTCAAATATGTATGAGGGCAGCACAACAGTCGTTCAATCCTTTCACCCCCCCCCCCCCCCCAAGGAAATAAGCCATTGCCAGAGGCGTCTACTGCCACCTTTATGGGCGGAGTCAGTAGACGGTAAGCGCAACGTGCATGGGTATAGTGCGACTGTACGGTACTTCATCAGACCTGGCCAATTCAGTTTCACTCAGACATAAGTGGAGGCAGAAGCATCAGGCAGGCACTCATCTCCCACCTCTTACGTGTATGGCCAGAAGAGGGATGTCCTCATCCCATCTCAATCAGACTCATTAAGTTTGACCTAAGACTGTTCCTTCCGAAATTAGCGGTTACAAGAGACGTAACAATCATCAACCAACTGAGCAAATCAAATGGAGCGTTTCTACTCGACATCTCCAGTGTGGTCCTATTAACACTGCCCCTTCCAGTTACTGTACTAGAGCATAAATGCATCACAGAGAGGGGAACCCCAACGCTAGACCCCTTATCTTAGCCAGGTTATTTCTTGATGTATACCTCCAATGGATGACTACAACGTATCCCAACATACACCAGCCTGATGGACCCAGGAAAGGGCACTCTTGAAAATGTATTTTGCCACTAGGACCCTATTGGTATGCTAGGTCGCGATGTACAGTATACGTCGAAGCTTCCCCGGCCCATACGAGTAAACAGACACAATCCATGCCATACCAAGCACAATACACATTGCCAGGGGGGCGCTACAGCATGTGTTCTGCCAACGTGTGAACTACTAACCACTTCTCAAAGTTGGTCAACTGACATGAAAAACATTGAGTAGGTCAAGACCCAACCACAAAATATGAACTGTAACCATCAACAGTCCATGTCACCATCCAGTGACCCAGCCAAAACCTTGATGACCATACTTCATAGCAATCAACTCACCATAGATGTTAGAAGCCAAAAGGACCCATCCTAATCCATCAGCATATCGTTGCCTTTATCTAGTTGACCCAAAATCGTATTATACCATTTTATACTGCCCAACTTGGACAGTCAGGTGACCCATCTGTAACTAGCCATGCCCATCAGAGAACCACGCATATCCACAGAGCTGGCCATGCCCCAAGCATATCCACAGAGCTGGCCATGCCCCAAGCATATCCACAGAGCTGGCCATGCCCCAAGCATATCCACAGAGCTGGCCATGCCCCAAGCATATCCACAGAGCTGGCCATGCCCCAAGCATATCCACAGAGCTGGCCATGCCCCAAGCATATCCACAGAGCTGGCCATGCCCCAAGCATATCCACAGAGCTGGCCATGCCCCAAGCATATCCACAGAGCTGGCCATGCCCAAGCATATCAGCTGGCCATGCCCCAAGCATATCCACAGAGCTGGCCATGCCCCAAGCATATCCACAGAGCTGGCCATGCCCCAAGCATATCCACAGAGCTGGCCATGCCCCAAGCATATCCACAGAGCTGGCCATGCCCCAAGCATATCCACAGAGCTGGCCATGCCCAGGTATCTGTATGGCGGAAATCCGGCATTCATCTGGCTGTTGGCTGGATCGCCACCAGATTCCATTATAGTCACTGGGGTCTGGTAGTATCCAGCTATACCGGATACCGTGAAACCCGGTAGCCTGTTCCTCCGCTGGATCAGGCAAACATATTTCAGAACGCATATTCGAACCTACCAACACAAACCTACCCTTCAGTGGACCATGCCCTATAATAGCCATGAGATGTGACCAAGTCCTTCAACACACTGATCAAAAATATCCTTCAACTGCTCCTACACCGCACACGTTTGTCTCCGCCATGACTACGAGATAACAACCTACCCAATGTCCTAACCACACACATGAAAGTGGCCAACCATAACCCACTGAAGACCAAAGTCATCCACCTCAACCGTAGCCTACAGCTGACAGCCATCTCCTTGCCTGACCGTACAAAGACCAAGATCACACACAGACTTTTATGCCGCCAGGTACGTCACGCCGTATCAAGATCTAGCATGCCAAGGGACAATCAGAGGATGGCATGGTCAGATCCTCAGACACATTTGATGATAGGGTCTTCTCCATAGCCTTCACTTGTCAACTGCACACGGCTGGTGCCCACAAGACACCTGCAAGTCTATGCCATCAGAAATGATCTAGTACAGGAAGACCACAATGTGTGCACTTACCTTGCCCAAGAAGCTGTATCAGGCTGCGATACAATCTCACCTCCCCATACTACTGAACCTTCTGAGCTGGGGGGAGGACTTCTGCACCCAAAATATCCCAAGCAGGAACTGAGAAGAGGGAGAAGGGGGTAAGCCCCTGGCACAAAGGAGGAGGCACAGGGAAGGTGAGGAGGTGCAGAGCATGCACTGCACAGGGAAGGGAGGAAGGTGCAGTGAATATGCAGTGAGAGGGTGCAGTGCGGGGAGGGTGGGGGAGGGGCGGAGGGAAGTGCCAGCCAGATAGACACAGCAATCAAATGACAATGAGGAGCTGAAACCGAGACCCGTTGGCAGCGCGCTCAGCTCCAGTACCCCATGCTGCAGCCGCTCACCCACCTCCTCTCTCCTCCAGCCTCACCGTCTCATCTCCAATTGCACAATGCTGCCGCTCATTAATATTCACGAGCCTCCCTTCTTCTCCTGCCGTTCCAGGCCACGCCCCCCACTCTCCTCCCGAAACCCCAGGCCGCGCCAGGCCAGAGCAGAAAAGCGCCGAGATCATCGAGCCGCTAACGTGCGAGGTGGGGGGATGGGCGCTACATTGTATCGCTGGACGGAAGTGTTTAACCCGTTAGCGCCCGGGAGTGATCGCGAAGTGCGAATCATCGCGAGGGACGAGAACCGGGGAGGGGGGTTCAATCACAGATACTGCACGTATGACCTCCCCTCCCCCCCAAATAGACCCCACACCAAACCCCCATTTATACAGATACCCGAACCAAGGGGACGTGAATTAAGTGCAAAAAAAAAATCCTCTGCAGCAAACCCGCATCCGATTTGGGGCAAATCCGCAAATGGTGAAATCGTCGCTGACAATCCGCAACGTGGACCGATTTTAAATCCGCAGGGCTGAATTCACACACAGGTTTTTTCCGCACAGTGTGGATTACATTTGTTTAAAAATCTCATCCGCTTTCCTGCCGCTGTAATAAGCTGCACATTTTCCACCCTCCAGTTGGAAAATCTGCTGTGGAAGCGGCCCAGAACAGCGCCATCCACTGTGCAGTGGACAGAGCAGGTAACTGCAGTGCTGCTCCCCTGAAGATTGAAAGGGGCCCCACCAAACATACGCTGAACAAAGTATAAACCCAACACTTTCGGTTTTGCTCCCATTTTGCATGAGCTGAACTCAAAGATCTGAAACATTTTCTACATCCACAAAAGACCCATTACTCTCAAATAGTGTTCCCAAATCTGTCTAAAGCCGAATGCACACGACTGTGGAACATGGCCGTGAGCGGTCGGTCCGTGGTATGCCGGCCTGGATTCTTGCTGACAGCAGGAGCGCACGGCGTCATTGGTTGCTATGACGCCATGCGCTTCATGCCGCCGCTGCACTACAGTATTACACTGGTATGATCTGTATAGCAACCAATGACGCCGTGCGCTCCGCTGTCAGCAAGAATCCAGGCCGGGATGCCACGGACCGACCGCTCACGGCCGTGTTCCACAGTCGTGTGCATTCGGCCTAAATCTGTGTTAGTGAGCACTTCTCCTTTGCCGAGATAATCCGTCCCACCTCACAGGTGTGGCATATCAGGGTGCTGATTAGACACCATGAATATTGCACAGGTGTGTCTAAGGCTCCATTCACACGTCCGTGGTGTGTTGCGGATCCGCAACACACCCGCCCGGCACTCCTATAGAAATGCCTATTCTTGTCCGCAAGCTGCGGACAAGAATAGGACATGTTCTATCTTTTGCGGAGCTGCGGACCCGAAGATTGGGGCTGCGCTCCGCAAATGTGGATGCGGACAGCACACTGTGTGCTGTCCGCATCCATTCCGTCCCCATAGAAAATGAATGGGTCCGCACCTGTTCCGCAAAATTGCGGAACGAATGCGGACCCATTTGCGGACGTGTGAATGGACCCTTAGGCTACTTTCACGCTGGCGTTTTGGCTTTCCGTCTGTGAGATCAGTTTTGCCCTAATGCATTCTGAATGGAAAAGGATCCGCTCAGAAGGCATCAGTTTGCCTCCGATCCGTCTCCATTCCGCTCTGGAGGCTGCCTGCAGCGTTTTGGTGTCCGTCTGACGAAACTGAGCCAAACGGATCCGTCCTGACACACAATGTAAGTCAATGGGGACGGTTTTCTATGACACAACCTGCCACAATAGAAAACGGATCCGTCCTCTATTGACTTTCAATGGTGTTCAAGACCGATCCGTCTTGGCTATGTTAAAGGGGTTATCCCATCTTAGACAATGGGGTCATATCGCAAGGATATGCCCCCATTGTCTGATAGGTGCGGGTCCTATAAGGAGAACGAAGCAGAGAAAGTGGAGGAGGGCGCACTGCGCATGCGCAGCCGCCCTCCGTTCATTTCTATGGAGCCGCCGAAAATAGCCGAGTGCTGGCTCGGCTATTTCCGTCGGCCCCATAGAAATGAATGGGAGCGTTGGCCACGCATGTGCGGTGCGCTCTCATTCACTTCAATGGGAGAGGCGGGGAGCTGTGCCTGGTGGTGGTCGGACCCTGGGAAACCCGGGGTCCTCCAGCCACAACTCTCCCCGGCTCCGTTCTGAATATATGTGCAGGTCCCAGAGGTGGGACCCGCACCTATCAGACAATAGGGGCATATCCTAGCGATATGCCCCCATTGTCTAAGATGGGATAACCCCTTTAAAGATAATACAAACGGATCCGTTCTGAACGGATACAGACGTTTGTATTATCTGAACGGATCAGTATGTGCAGATCCATGACTGATCCGCACCAAACGCGAGTGTGAAAGTTGCCTTAGGCCTCTTTCACACGGGCGTTGCGGGAAAATGCACAATTTTCCCCCAGGAGTGAAAAGCGTTTTAATGTGTTTTGCACGCGCGTGACAAAAATCTGCATGTTTGGTACCCAGACCCGAACCCGGACTTCTTCACAGAAGTTCGGGTTTGGGTTAGGTGTTGTGTAGATTTTATTATTTTCCCTTATAACATGGTTATAAAGGAAAATAATAGCATTCTTAATACAGAATGCATAGTAAATGAGGGATGGAGGGGTTAATAATAAAAAAAAATATAAACTCCCCTCATCTACTTGTTCGCGAAGCCCGGCTCGTCTTCGTTTTTCTTCTTTGAGGAAAAAGACCTGTGGTGACGTCACTGCGCTCATCTCATGGTCTATCACATGGTCCATCATTATGGTGATGGACCATGTGATAAGCGCAGTGATGTCACCAAAGGTCCTTTTCCTCCCAGGTTCTCAAAGAAGAAGAATGAAGACGAGCCGGGCTGCGCGAACAAGTGGTGAGTTTAATAAAAAAAAATATGTAACCCCTCCAGCCCTCATTTACTATGCATTCTGTATTCAGAATGCTATTATTTTCCCTTAAAACCATGTTATAAGGAAAAATAATAAAGATCGGGTCTCCAGCCACCGCTGGGACCTGCACCTATATCGGGAACGGAGCCCTGCAAGGTGGTGGCTGGAGGACTCTGGTCCGGCCACCACCAAGTGCTCTCCGCATAGAAGTGAATAGGAGCGCACGGCACATGACCAGCCACCACTCCCATTCACTTCCATGGGCCTGACGGAAATAGCCCAGCCAGCGCTCAGCTATTTTCGGCGGCCCCATAGAAAATGAATGGAGGGCGGATGCGGATGCGCAGTGCGCATTCCACCACTTTCGGGGCTCCGTTCTCGATAGCGGGGACCAGCACCTTTCAGACAGTGGGGACATATCCTAGCGATATGCCCCCATTATCTGAGATGAGACAACTCCTTTAACCTCTTGTTAACTCATATGACACCTCTTTTCTGCTTGTGGTTTTAAAAACCGTGCCACCGAAAAATGAGATGACGTTGATTCTGCATGACATCCACGTCCAGAGTCCCAGGGGCAGGATGAAAAAATCACATCAAAACCGCATCAAAAACCACATCAGGATAAAAACTAAATTGTAAAAAAAAACACAAGGCATCCTGCAGCAGATCCCCAGCAGGATTTTTTCAGCCCAGGAAAAACACCTTGTGAACATACTGTGACTCTTTTAAGCTGGATTTAGACCGGCCGACTGAGCGGGAAGGAAACGTTCCATCCTGACAGTCGGCTGCTCGTTCAGTGAAGGAGACCACGCGTTTACATGCAGCGGTCACCTCCACATTATGAGGACGAGAGATGACTATCGCGATCCCTTGTCCTGATACAGAATCATGGCTTCTGAGCAGCAGATCACTGTTTAGACCACACAATCTGGTGCTCAGAAGCCATGGGTGGTGGTCAGCGGTGCACCTCCAATGAGGCCAGGTGAGGCGACTGCCTCAGGCGGCGAAACCTGGAGACAAGTGGGGTCGGTGGCAGGGCCATGGAAAAGTATGCCTTTAACAGCAGGGCCTGAGGGGGGCACCATTTAAATTTTTGCCTCAGACAGCAGAAAGGCTAGGTGCACTCCTGGCGGTGGTGCCTGCACGAGCGTCAGGATCGGGTGATCGGCAGCACATTTATATGGCCATATGGTTGGGAGCCACCATTCCCGAACAGTCGTTCGCGATAACCTGACGGATTCTCTGGCCGTGTAAATGCCCCTTTAGGGTAAGTTCACACATAGCTTTTTAGTTCTTCATCACTTTTGCATTTTTAGTGGAGTTTTCTGCACCTGTGTTTTTTGGTGCGTTTTTTTGTTTTTGTTTTATTAAATGGCATCTGTCAGCAGTTTTGTGCCTATGAAACTGTCTGACTTGTTACATGTGCACTTGGAAGCTGAAGACATCTGTGTTGGTCCCATCTACATATGTGCCCGTATTGCTGAGAAAAATGATGTTTTAATATATGGAAATGAGCCTCTAGGAGCAACGGGGGCGTACAAATCTGCTGACAGAAGCCATCAAAACCTGTGCGGTTTCAGTTTCTATGGGTTTTTCAGTGGTGAAAAAATGCCAAAGTCAATTCTGTGTGTGAAGGGGCCCCTAAGAAGTTCTCCAGTTTTTGTGAAACAAAGCTTGTATTCTGAAAAGTTCTACAAATTTCTAATTTACCCCGTGTTCAGAAGTCCGCCCTGAACTCAGTATCCGCATTTGGAATCAGTGAAGAAAACATCCATTGTTTAACTCCAGGGGCTGAACGCCTGTCCTGACCTAGCCCTGTTCACACCAGCATGCAGCTTTGTTACATTGTATCAGGGCACTCCTTTCTAATAAGCCATCAGATGTACTTATGTGACTATGCAGACAGTAGATTCTGCTCACCCGCGACGCGGAGGGCGCACTCACGTGCTGTGGATCACGCCGCTGCGAAGAATGCTCCAGTGTCTATTAGAAAGTGTTCAGTGTCCATAGAATCCGTATTACACGCGTGCCACACCAATAATGCGTTTCGAACCTACAACAGTCTTCCTCATAACTAGCTATGAAGATGGACCACTGTTGATCCGGAACGCATCAGCGGTACTGTGTATGGAAGTTGGAGGCAGGCTGGAGTTTTTACTTCCTATTGGATGCTTAAAGGGGTTTTCCCATCTCAGACACTGGGGCCATATTGCAAGGATTTGCCCCCAATGTCTGATAGTTGTTGGTCCTCACGATCTCCCTCCATTCATTCCTATGGGAGTGCCAAAAATAGCCGAGCTCTATTTACGTTAGCCTCATAGAAGTGAATGGAACAGTGGCTGCATCCCTTTCACTTCAATGGGACTTCTGAAAATAGCCGAGTGTGCCGATTGGCTATTTTCTGCGCACCCATAGGAATTAATGCATTTGCGGTGCACCCTCCCAGTCTTTGCGGGCTCCATTCCAGAGGTAGGACTCGCACCTATCAGACATTGGGGGCATATCCTAGCAATATGCCCCCTAATGTCTGCGATGGGAATAACCCTTTTTAGCTTTTTTCCACATACCTATTTCTATTCCCTTATGGGACCTTGATGGCATATAGCTAGCATATGCCATCAGTGTACGATAGATGCAGGTCCCACATCTGGAACCTGCTCCTATCTCCAGAACAGGGCCTCAAAGTGAACAGAGAGTAGCCGCGCAAGCTCAGCCACCCTCCACTGAATGGAGAGGTACCCGCTCTTGAGTGGCCAAGTCTCCATTTGCCACTGTGGGACTTCCAAAAATAATCAAGCTCGCTCTTTTGGCTCTTTACAAAACTCCCATAGTGAGGATTGAAGAGCACACTGTGCATGTGTGCTGCGATCTCCTTTATTTCGAGGGCCCGTACTGGAGATAGGAGTGGGTCCCAGCGAAAGTAAGCCAAAAACTCTACATATTTGCCTGCACGCATCTATTAACTGGGCCTGATTATAAGCAGGGCACATAGGGCATGTGATTCGGGCCTCTACCACCCTTCCTCCCTGTCCGATACAGTTAATAAAACCAGATCAAGACAGCGAGACGTCTCACGAGTGCATGGGAGCCTTTGACTGGTCAGGTGGGATTCTGGTCCCAGAGGAGAGATGGGAACCCTCATTAAAGTTTTCTTACAAGGGGTTGTCTGACCAGTATAGTACTTGTGAAGAATGGTTAGAATGGCATAAAAAAAAATAGTCATACTCACTTCCCAGGTCCCCCTCCACTTCCCAGGTCGCCTCTGGTCTCTTCCTTCTGTCCCTCGAAACTCACAGGAAATGACCCTTCAGCCAGTCACTGGTTGCAGTGATGACCTACCTCAGCCAGTGATTGGCTGACCAGTCATTTCCAGTGTGTCAAGAGGGAACAGGAAGTACAGACCAGTGAGGACCTGGTGAGTGGTGGAGAACCGGTGAGGTGAGTATCGCTTCTTTTTTTGTTTATTAAGATTGATGTCCGACCACCCTCTTAAATCTGGCCCTGTCTATTAAAGCAGTGCCTGTGGGAACCTGAAAACCATTCCTCAAGGTTTACTCTAAGCAAAATGGGGGATTCGAAAGGGATTAGTGATTGAGCTGGACAGGAGCGAGTGTTTTATGCTCACTGGTTGGCTTCAGCTTCAGAGACGTTTCCTGCAGGAGTCGCTGTTCCTATCACTAACACTTAGCGGGAGATTACGTTTTTCATTGGCAGCAATATGAACGTCTATATCAGTAATTCATAGAATGTGCCAGGAGCTATATAACGTTGTGTGAGTTATGGCAGTGTGCACACATCCATTTGCTTTATGAGCAGCACAAGGCAATATTTCTGTGTGAACAGTACACTGCAATGAAAGTAGCGGTGGGCACACTCCACTGATAAACAAGACTCATTTGTCTCCTACTACTACCTAGCAGCCACTCCAACATATTATTATACGTGATTTGTACTGCTGGGGGCGTCATTGGGCACTGCTGTCTAAATCAAGTTGGTATATTTTATCTATTTATTATCTATCTATTATCTTTCTATCATCTATCGGTCTGTCTAATCTTATATCTATCTCCTATCTATGTGTTCTATCTATATATCTATTTACAGTATCTCACATTGTAGTAAATATTTTCTTATATTTTCATGGGCCAACACTGAAGATCTGACACTTTGATGCAATGTGAAGTAGTCGGTGTACAGCTTGTATAATGGTGTCAATTTGGTGTGCCCTCAAAATAACTCAACACACAGCCATTAATGTCTAAACCGCTGGCAACAAAAGTGAGTGCACCCCTAAGTGACAATGGCCAAATTGTGTCCATATTTTGTGTGGCCACCATTATTTTCCAGCACTTAACTCTCTTGGGCATGGAGTTCTCTAGAGCTTCACAGGTTGCCACTGGAATCCTCTTCCACTCCTCCATGACGACATCACGGAGCTGGTGGATGTTAGAGACCTTGAGCTCCTCCACCTTCCATTTGAGGAGGCCCCACAGATGCTCAATAGGGTTTAGGTCTGGAGACATGCTTGGCCAGTCCAGCACCTTTATGCCTTATTCACATGTCAGTGTTTTGGTCAGTGATTTCCATCAGTGATTGGGAGCCAAAACCAGGTGCAGCTCTACACACAAAATGGGTACAGATCTTTCCATTATAATTCAAGTTTGTGGAGGATCCAGTCCTGGTTTTGGCTCATAATCACTGATGGAAATCACTGACCAAAACGCTGATGTGTGAATGAGGCTTTACCCTCAGTTTCTTTAGCAAGGTTTCTTTAGGTCATCTTGGAGGATACCTTGGAACCGAACCCGCGTTCAAGAAATGTTTTATTTACAGTATAAATCAATTTCTGAAGTTATTATGACTATTATGCAAAGTAATAACTTCAGCTCATCGGAGCCAATACATTCTAATACTGTACGGAGCGCTCGCTCCGTACAGTATTGAAATGAAGTTTTATGCGAATCAATGTTTCATCCGAAGTCGATTCGCTCATCCCTAGTAAGGAACACAGAAGTGTCACGTAACATTAATCCGGAGCAGAGGTGTGTTTCCTTATGATGTGCACCCAGGAAATGAGCTGCCTCTGCTCATGCAGGACTTATGTTGGGCTGTATTAGGGTGTTTCTGGGCACACCCTGTGTTCCTGTCTGTGGTCCTGGTAACCCCTTAATCCTATGACTAATCTAAGGCTATTATTATGTGTGTTGATTCCCCCTAAATTAGATGTCCAGACACCCAACACCCAAACATGGGTCTTCGTTCTGCAGTAATATTTGGTAAGTGTGGGGTCTTACAACTTGTTCTTCTTTTGGCCGAGTACAACTGTAGTCACACGCTGCAGCTTTTTGCTGTGTTTCTGTTTTGTTTTTGGGGGGGGGGGGGGTTTCAGTGCAAAAGCCATCCCTCTCCATTGAGAAGGGTGAAATCCGCAAGAGAAATCTGCCGTATAAATTGACCTTCTGCAGATTTCAAATCCTCAATACCACAGCTTTTCTGCTGCATTTTTTTTTTGATGCAGCGTGTAGATGAGAATTTTGGAATTCTCAGCCACTTTGCTGGTGCTGTACAACACTGTAGATTTGCCGCACAAAAATCTGCAACGGCAAATCTGCAGCTAATCAGTCACGTGTGAACCTAGGGCTGATACCCAGGACAATAATTCCAAATGAAACCGTTTATTCCTGATTGCCTACCGCTGTATGGGGATGAAGGGTGGTTGTTACGATCGTTCATCCCTATATAGTTTCATTATAGGTCCCTGTTTACGCCGGACAGTTGTGTTTGCTCATTTGTCAGATGATCCGCGAATGGGCTTGGGCTGCAATACCAAGTACAGCCACTATACAAGGTGTGGTGCTGTGCTTGGTATGTTGTGAGGCGGTGCCTTTTCAAACAGCTGATCATCGGGGGTGTTGGGAGACGGACCCTCACCGATCAGATACTGATGACCTATCCTGAGGATGGTTTGTCTTCAAAGGCTAATAACCCAATCTAACCATGTCCTGCTTAAACCACTGGGGGTGCGTTACAATGCATCAGTGTAGGTAAGAGCTATGAGCCTTAGGACTGACACGTGTATGGCAGCACAACTGGTGAAACATTCTACTTTGTAGGCAAATCTGGGTAAGATTTTGCACCCATTTTGTTGGGCCAAAAGCCAGCTATCCGACCCCATATTTGTATATTGTTATAAAAAAAAAAAAAAAAAAAAAGTCAAAACTATATGTTGTCTTAAAGATAAAATTGCCATTGTACCCAAGTTATAATTTTAATGGAATTAATAAAGTAAGAGTCATTAGCTTGTACTCTGCAGTATCAAGAGTGACATCTGCAGGTTGTAAAGAGGTGGTGCAGTGGACTGAAAAACCTTGTACAGTTGATGTCGTAACAATTAAAATATGTTCTCACAAGAAAGAAAACCCCAAACTAATTATTATCATGACTTAAGTGCGTTTTCCCCTCCATTAGACGTGACATGAAAGTGCGATTGGTGGAGAGTAACCGCTGGCACCCGCACTGCGCCTGAGAACAAGGGGCTCCCAGGGTCCATTCTTTATAGAGAGGTCCAGAAATAGCTAAAAGCATCTAGCACCTTTAAAGTGGTCTTCCGTTTCCCAAAACGTCACGTGGTAGGATTCTGTGTGAAATATGCTTCAGCTATTGTGGCAGGTTGTGTTAGAGAAAACGGATCCGTCCCCATTGACTTGCATTGGGGGTAATGCCGGATCCATTTTTCCTAGGACGTTAAGCAAAATACAACATGTTGCGGTTTGCTCTCCGGTCTAGGAACGAAACTAAATGGAACGGAATGCATTTTGGAGCACTCCGTTCTGTTTAGTTCAGTTTTGTCCCCATTGACAATAATTGGGGACAAAACTAAAGCGTTTTTTGTCGGTATTGAGCCCCAATGACGGAACTCAATACCCGAAACGTCATGTGGTAGGATTCTGTGTAAAATATGCTTCAGCTATGAGCACTTTCCTGGAGTGTTCGGACTATTTGAATTTTTGGAATAAAGGATTTTCCTATTTGGACTACTAAATATGAGTGGTCTGTTGTAATTGCTATATAGACCTGAAGGTGTAAAAGGAATTACACTGGATGTTGATAGATTGTGGTGGAGCCACATAGCACCAGGGCCATCATCAAAGAGATTGGGTCAGTTGCATAAGATGTGGGATATTGGACACAAACTTGGTGGTCACACACAGCATGGTGGCGCAGAGCTTCGTGGTCACACACAGCATGGTGTCGCAGAGCTTGGTGGTCACACACAGCATGGTGGCACAGAGCTTGGTGGTCACACACAGCATGGTGGCACAGAGCTTGGTGGTCACACACAGCATGGTGGAGCAGAGCTTGGTGGTCACACACAGCATGGTGGCACAGAGCTTGGTGGTCACACACAGCATGGTTGCACAGAGCTTGGTGGTCACACACAGCATGGTGTCGCAGAGCTTGGTGGTCACACACAGCATGGTGGCACAGAGCTTGGTGGTCACACACAGCATGTTGGCACAGAGCTTGGTGGTCACACAGCATAGTGGCACAGAGCTTGGTGGTCACACACAGCATAGTGGCACAGAGCTTGGTGGTCACACACAGCATGGTGGCACAGAGCTTGGTGGTCACACACAGCATGTTGGCACAGAGCTTGGTGGTCACACACAGCATAGTGGCACAGAGCTTTGTGGTCACACACAGCATAGTGGCACAGAGCTTGGTGGTCACACACAGCATAGTGGCACAGAGCTTTGTGGTCACACACAGCATAGTGGCACAAAGCTTGGTAGTTACACACTTTAATGAGAGGCGTAGAGCTTGGTGGTCACACACAGCATGGTGGCACAGAGCTTGGTGGTTACACACAGCATGGTGGCACAGAGCTTGGTGGTCACACACAGCATGTTGGCACAGAGCTTGGTGGTCACACACAGCATGGTGGCACAGAGCTTGGTGGTCACACACAGCATGTTGGCACAGAGCTTGGTAGTTATACACTTTAATGAGAGGCGTAGAGCTTGGTGGTCACACACAGCATGGTGGCACAGAGCTTGGTGGTCACACACAGCATGGTGGCGCAGAGCTTGGTGGTCACACACAGCATAGTGGCACAGAGCTTGGTGGTCACACACAGCATGTTGGCACAGAGCTTGGTGGTCACACACAGCATGTTGGCACAGAGCTTGGTGGTCACACACAGCATAGTGGCACAGAGCTTGGTGGTCACACACAGCATGGTGGCACAGAGCTTGGTGGTCACACACAGCATGGTGGCGCAGAGCTTGGTGGTCACACACAGCATGTTGGCACAGAGCTTGGTGGTCACACACAGCATGTTGGCACAGAGCTTGGTGGTCACACACAGCATAGTGGCACAGAGCTTGGTGGTCACACACAGCATGGTGTCGCAGAGCTTGGTGGTCACACACAGCATGGTGGCGCAGAGCTTGGTGGTCACACACAGCATGGTGGCACAGAGCTTGGTGGTCACACACAGCATGGTGGCACAGAGCTTAGTGGTCACACAGCATGGTGGCACAGAGCTTGGTGGTCACACACAGCATGGTGGCACAGAGCTTGGTGGTCACACACAGCATGGTGGCACAGAGCTTGGTGGTCACACACAGCATGGTGGCACAGAGATTGGTGGTCACACACAGCATGGTGGCACAGAGCTTGGTGGTTACACACTTTAATGAGAGGTGTAGAGCTTGGTGGTTATCGCTAGTCTCTGTACTCCACAGGCAGTTGCTGCTGGTAACAGGACAGTCTCTATACAGGAGGTTGACATTGGTAGCAGGGCAGTCTCTATACAGGTGGTAGCCCCATGTATCAGAGCAGTCTCTATACTCTACAGGTGGTTACCACTGGTAACAGAGCAGTCTCTATACTGTACAGGTGAACGCCACTGGTAACAGATGAGTGTCTATACTGGTGGTTGCCCTTGGTGGCAGAACTCTCTTCTAATCCAGGATACTTTTACCAGGTAGTTGCCGATAGAAGTAAGACAGACACTTTTCACACTCACAGCGGGCTTAACAGGCGGCCATCACTAATCACAGGGCAATCTCTTTGCTAAGGTCACAGTACAGGTATGTCTCAAGGTACACATTAAAAGGACCAGTATTCACAGTCCTCTATACGTACATAGCCGTAGCATGGCCTAGCTAGCTTGCTAGGTCACAATCTCTGATTACTACTCACTCCTGACCATCAGGTTTGGGTCTACCATGTTGCAGTCTGTAGCCCAAAGTGCAAACTCCTAAAGGGATATATGGATCCTCACCATATTACCAAAATAGATGAGCAACAACAAAGTATAGTAGATAAATACATGATTTTATTATAACCAACAAAATACACATGACTGACATAGCACAATAAATAAAAGCACAGTTAAAAACCAAACAGGCTGGTGGTGCGTGGTCGGCAGACCATTACATAAAGTGCAAGTGCAAAAAGGGTCAGATCAGCAAAATGTTCAATACACCATGCTATATTGCCAGCAGGTATAGGCACATGTGATGCAATTTAGAGTACACTGTGGGTGTCCAACAATGTATATGTGGAGACCACATGCAGTGTTCAAGACATGTGCACTTAGAAATGTATATGCATCAACAAGAGTTAATACCAATAACAATACAGTAAAGCTATGCTGAAAAAGTAACAATGAGTGTTAGTACTGACCACGCAAGATTCCACAACCAGCACAAGCACCACCAGTCCGCTCCCCGACGCACGTTTCACGTACTGCTTTTTCAAGGGGTGATGGCTAAACTGGCAGTGGTGCTTTATATAAGTATAGCACGAATCACAGTGCAGGTGGAAACAAAGGGCGTTCAGGCCCCGAGATTTAAACAAAGATTCAGTTAGAATATGATAGATTGAGTAATCATTAGCTATCCGTCTCACGTGTATATTTAAACGGACGCCGCTCACTATATGGCTCCTGAATCCCTGCCCATGTGCACCGTGGGTGCGAGCGAGCCACCCGGTCCGGAAGAGGAGGAACACGCACAAGTGCGTGATCCGCGTCATCACGGAGCAACAGGACGCACTCGCACCCCAGCGCATGTGCAGAAGACCAGGCGTGCTGCGGCCGCCCTGTTGGATGAGGGAGTGGAAGCTGGAAATGGTGTGGGGGCGCAACAAATTACATTGGACCAATATGATTAATAACTAGTCCCCATGGGACAATGCATACTACAAAAGCATAATAAAATAGAGGTAGTGTATACAAAGTGTAAATAAGCATAAATAAACATCATGATCCACATAAACAGTTATGGAATGTATATTGGATAGCTGATCAAAAAATGTATAATTTACCTAAAACATATTGATAATGGAGTGTTTGTTGTAAGTTTAGTGCGTATAATGAACCCTACGGTATTAATTAGTGCCAAAAGCATGGCAGTGGGTATATGTATATATAGATACATGATAAGGAGTGCCAGTGATGATTACTGCTACATAATAACATGAACATATTGAATTAATGTTATACAATATAAATCAAAACTACAAAATTGATAATAAAACCAAATACTGTCTGAATGCAATAATCATAATAAAAAGTGTGTGAATGGCTGTAGAATTCATATGTAGTGATTAAAAATGAATAATGAAAAGAATAATCATGGTAAAACTGAAAAACCAAAAAAGGTGTATAAGTGAGTATAAAATTCATATGTGATAGTTCAGAGTGAATGGTGAAGAAAATGATCATGGTAAAACTGAAAAAAGAAACGAGGAAAAAAGAGAAAGAAGACAAAAGGAGAAAAAAAAGGTAGAGAAGGAAAACAAAACTGAAGTGGACTGTGTTCACATAATGAAATAAAGTGATAATGAGATGAATAATTTATAGAAAATATTGCAGCATATATCTGCATGCGGTTACAATACGTGCAATGGAAAACGAATGATAAGACAATAATAGAAAACAGAAAATAGTGATGTAGAAATGAGTGTGGTGCACAGAAAGTGAGGTCAACGTACACAAGGTGAAAATGACGAGTGCATGAAAGTGGTGTGAACCAAAATAGTTGGAGCTAACACCCGCAATGTTGAATGCATGACGCGTGACAAAATATGATGCACTGAACACACCCAGTGACACAAAACACCAGAAAAAATACAACTGGTTACTAACCATCATTCGGTATAATGAGGTCAAACTGAGAAAGTGAAGAGTGAAGCACAAGTAAAAACAGACAAGAAGAAAAAATATATAAACCAATTGAAACAGCATGCAGTACCAGGACCTATGTAAAGCCAATGAGACACATGGACGACGGAATTCCGGGTCCACTCACTCACTCACCACATACCAAGGGGATGATTGTCCCATTCACTAACTACCATGCCTCAAAATTCAACCAGCCAGACATTCACTGCCCATTAATCACACAGATGGGTGATAGAGACCTAGAGAACCAACCTAAAATAGTTAGAGCCATAACTTATCATCATGCAAGAAGCACCAGCTCAGTTGACATACAACAAAAATAGAAAAAAGGTAAAAAACATAGATTGAGACCACTCCTTATAAGAAAGACGCAAACGGTATCTTGTCATTGAGACAATGTGGTGTTTGTGTTTTGAGCTTCACTATCCACTTGCTTTCCACTTGTATTTGTTCCCTCCGTCTCTGAATAGATCACCCCCCCCCCCTTGAACCCAGGGCTACCTTGCCATCGAAAATGTGGATCTTGCCATCGATTATCATGTTTGTGTCGTAAATGCCTCGCTATTGGTTTCAGTTTTGCAATTTTATCCTTCTCCAAATTGCTGATCTTAGCAGCTGCTCGTATGTCCCTCTTGTGTTCCTGAATGCGAATGCGGAATTCACGTGTGGTCATAACGACATATGAGTCCACATGGACAGGTGGCATAATATATAACCCCTGATGTGCTGCAATTGATGAAATGCACAATGTTGTAAATTTGTTGACCAGACGAGTCACTAAAAGTATCCGTTTTGATAATAGCCTTGCACAAACTACAATGACTGTATTGCACTGTGCCCCATTTGGGACAACGTGATTGGAACAAAAATCTGGTCTTAGGTGGAACATAATGGCTACGCACAAGAACATCATTCAAATTCTTGCTGCGTTTGGCAACAAACGTCGGAGCAGGTGTAAGGACCCATTCAGGATCAGGATCTGATCTTAAAATAGGCCAGAATTTCGAGAAACTTTTTCTCATATTGTGCCATTACGTGTTGTAGTTCGTGATCATTCTGACCACCTGTGAGGAAGCAGAAGTGTCTCTGTGTCCGAGGGTGAGAAGTGTTTCACGCTGCGTACTCTTTGCACCTAAGTATCCTCGCTGTATGTCCTGTTGATGATATCCCCTTTGTTCAAAGCATCGTCTAAGTATATCAGATTCATGTTCAAAGTTAGTAGTTGATGTACATATTCTTCTTGCACGTGGAAATTGTCCGGTTGGTATCGACCTTTTCTGGTGCCTAGGATGAAAAGAAGACGCATGAAGTAGGGCATTAACAGCGGTTTCCTTGCGGTATACACATGTTTCCAAAATTCCCGCTGTGGACACTTTGATGTCCAGAAAAGTGATCTGTTTCAAAGAAACAGTTTGATTCAGGGAAATATTCAAATCATTCGCACAAGGTATACATTAACAGGACCAGTATTCATAGTCCTCTATTCATAGCCATAACATGGCCTAGCTAGCTTGCTAGGTCACAATCTCTGATTACTACTCACTCCTGACCATCAGGTTTGGGTCAACCATGTTGCAGTCTGTAGCCCAAAGTGGTCCAAAATCACTTGTTTTAATTAGGGTGATCTCCTCACTGGCAATGAGCTCTCACTCAACCGGCCCCGTCAGCAGAAGCAGTCCAGAACCTAGGCAGATGTCCATCACCGTTGTCTTTGCTCTCATTCTGGGTCCTTCTGATCCTAATTCCTGTTTGACTCTGATCCTGACCTCAACCTGTTCCCGGATATGGCTTCTGCCTCACCCTTGGGATTGTTCGCCTGGTACCTGTTGTCCTACTCCTTGTCCTGAACCTTGGCTTGGTTCCTAACTAAGCTACCATTTCATCCTCCAGTTTGATCCATCCTGACCGCTCACATGGGGATGATTCTTGGCTCCATTGACTTCTCTACTTCTCCATCAACACTGTTACTACTAATTTATGACCTGGGGGACTTCCTATGGCAAAGTCCACACCTCCTTGCAGAGGTAACGTGTGAAGACTAAGGGATCCTCTAGACTCCACACTCTAGTCCAGCCAGCACCAAACGGATTACAATTTACAGAATCCACATCTTCGTTACTTGACTAACAGTCAGATATGAACTAGAAATATGGAAGATGTCTACAACATTCTACAAAATATTTATCAAGGATTCATGCAGAGCTTAGCTGCAGGAACATCAGCCCCACTGACTTTACAATTTTATTTTCGACCGGTCAGTAAACTTCAGCATCAAAATCTAATTTGTAAATGATAAGGAAAGTGCGTGACCTATTCCTTTCTGTGCGAAAGACAAATCCAGCTAAACTGGGATCGGCTGGAGTTGACACGAGCTCCTGAGATCAAGTGTATGATCCCTCCTCTACTGTGTCCTAGATATGTGACCTCTCAGGAAAATATGCTACTCATGCTTAGTTCATCATCATCCTCTCTCTGTATACTCATTGTCAGGCTCGGCGTCTCCATATCTTTCCTGCAGGGAGCCAGATGCACAATATATTGACGTCTCCTGCCCATGTGAGCTCCGACCTAGTGTGACCTTTACTCTAAGCCTGCTAGAACTGAAGAGATCCAGCTTTCTCCTGACTGTGCCGGGCCTCATGTCCCCATAATGACACCAAGCCTTGTACACCTGCAAGGCAAATATGTGCACAGATATACATGTAGCGGTATGTAGGTTATGTGCATGTACTTATCACTATGACAGCACTTTTTTTTTTGCACTGTTAGGTGACTCACAATGTCCTCAAGAAGGTATTCGATATGATTTCTGGAAACCACAGTGGAGTCGTATAAGTTCAGTGGAGAATTTCGGCACAGAGAGATATAGAATTCATTGAAGAGATTCAGCCTATGAAAGTGGCTATGGATGGAAATTCCACCAGGCGTTACTGATAATACAACCATCTGCATCCGTTATGAACGGATCCGGTTATATTATCTTTAACATTGCCAAAACGGATCTGTTTTTGAACTCCATTGAAAGTCATCCGTTTTCTATTGTGGCAGGTTGTGGCAGAGAAAACGGATCCGTCCCCATTGACTTGCATTGGGGGTAATGCCGTTTTTCCCAGGAAGGAAAGCAAAATACAACATGTTGCGGTTTGCTCTCCAGTCTGGGAACGAAACAAAACGGAACAGAATGCATTCTGGTGCACTCCGTTCTGTTCAGTTTTGTCCCCATTGACAATGAATGGGGACAAAACTGAAGCGTTTTTTTCCGGTATTGATCCCCTATGACGGAACTCAATACCGGAAAACTTTATCGCTATTGTGAAAGTACCCTTACATGTCATAGATAACAGCTCCACAAGTAAAGGAACCGACACAGTCCTGTTTAACACTATGGGGCACATTTATTAAGACCAACGTTTTAGCCCTATACCTGGCAGTGGATCCGGCAGAGTTATGAAGAGACGCCGGCCTCTCCATAACTTAGGCGCATTCAGCGCCAGTCTAAATGTAAGACATCTTCCTAGCTGTCTTACATTTAGACCATTTTCTACGCCAGTGGTGCCCAACCTTTTTTCGTCTGAGGGCCGCACTAGACTTGGTATAAATTTTGCCTGCCGGGACCAGGTAGCTTTGCCAGAAAGAAATGCAAACGCTGTGAGGGGGCACGTGTGAGCATTACTACTGTGAAGAGGGCACATATCTGGCATAACTACTGTGAGGGGGCACATATCTGGGCATAACTCCTGTGAGTAGGGCACATATCAGGGTATAACTACTGTGAGGAGGGTACATATCAGGGCATAACTACTGTGAGGGGGCACGAGTGAGCATTACTACTGAGGGGGCACATATCTGGGCATAACTACTGTGAGGAGGGCACATATCAGGGCATAACTACTGTGAGGAGGGCACATATCAGGGCATAACTACTGTGAGGGGGCACATATCTGGGCATAACTACTGTGAGGGGGCATGTGTGAGCATTACGTCTGTCAAGAGGGCACATATCTTGGCATAATTACTGTGAGGGGGCACATATCTGGGCATGACTACTGTGAGGGGGCATGTGTGAGCATTACTACTGTGAAGAGCGCACATATCTTGGCATTATTACTGTGAGGGGGCACATATCTGGGCATGACTACTGTGAGGGGGCATGTGATGTATACATGTGTGTAATGTATGTAGTGCAGTATGTGATGATCACACACTGCACTACATACATTACACACATGTATACATCACATACTGCGCTGTCACCTTTTTCTACAGGTCTAAAAAATGATGGCCCCCCCCCCCTCCCGGATATCCCACCCCCACATACCTATCGGACCTCCCACCCCTTCCAGAGCTCCCACCCAAACACCCCTCCAGGATCTCCCACCCCAACATCCCCACAGCCCTCCCTAGATCCCCCTTCAGTGTCATCCACAGACATCCCCCCTTCAGTGTCGTCCACAGACATCCCCCTTCAGTGCCGTCCACAGATATCCCCCCTTCAGTGCTGTCCACAGATATCCCCCCTTCAGTGCCGTCCACAGATATCCCCCCCTTCAGTGCCGTCCACAGATATCCCCCCCTTCAGTGCCGTCCACAGATATCCCCCCCTTCAGTGCCGTCCACAGATATCCCCCCCTTCAGTGCCGTCCACAGATATCCCCCCCTTCAGTGCCGTCCACAGATATCCCCCCCCTTCAGTGCCGTCCACAGATCCCCCCCCTTCAGTGCCGTCCACAAATATCCCCCCCTTCAGTGCCGTCCACAGATATCCCCCCTTCAGTGCCGTCCACAGATATCCCCCCTTCAGTGCCGTCCACAGATATCCCCCCTTCAGTGCCGTCCACAGATCCCCCCTTCAGTGCTGTCCACAGATATCCCCCCCTTCAGTGCCATCCACAAATATCCCCCCCTTCAGTGCCGTCCACAGATATCCCCCCTTCAGTGCCGTCCACAGATCCCCCCTTCAGTGCCGTCCACAGATATGCCCCCTTCAGTGCTGTCCAAAGATATCCCCCCCTTCAGTGCTGTCCACAGATATCCCCCCCTTCAGTGCTGTCCACAGATATCCCCCCCTTCAGTGCTGTCCACAGATATCCCCCCTTCAGTGCCGTCCACAGATATTCCCTTCTTCAGTGTCCTCTACAGATCCCCCCCTTCAGTGTCCTCCACAGATCCCCCCCTTCAGTGTCCTCCACAGATCCCCCCTTCAGTGTCCTCCACAGATATCCCCCCCACCCAGAGCCCCTTCCTAGCTAATTTATTCACTGCACTTGCCTCTGAAATTGAAGAGAAGCGCCGCCGTAATCTCGCACAGGCGCACTGGCAGAGGCCAGGAAGACGATGCATGCGCACTACGATGCCTCTGCCAGTGCGCCTGTGCAAGATTACGGCGGCGCTTCTCTTCAATTTCAGAGGCAAGTGCAGTGAATAAATTAGCTAGGAGGCGGGGCTGGGCGGAGAGATTGCAGGCGCAGGCAGCATCGCTTTGCTGCTGCCTGTGCCGTTTGCAGCTCGGGCCGCATGACACGGCTTCGCGGGCCGCATTTGGCCCGCGGGCTGTAGGTTGGGCATCACTGTTCTACGCCTACGCGTAGAAAATGATGAATGAGACGGGCCCCCTTTTTTAGACCTGATGAGACGTTGCAGAAGGAACTTTGCGCCGCAATCTGCGCCAGAAATCTGCCTAATTTCGGCATATTTCTGTTTCATAAATGCCTATGTTTACTTACAATACCCGTATGTTCCCGCTATACAAAGCTATTTGCAATGACGGAGTGTGTCAGTATTTCTTCATGCTGCCTGTGGTCGGACAGCATTAAAACCGCTGACAGGTTCCCTTTAGGGTATGGCTACATTGTGATTTTAGGTGTGACATGTGTTGCGCTCCCAAGTATCACAGTGTAGCAGAACAGCCATAGAAATGAATGGGATTGCATAGCGACTCACTCGTTTGCTGCAACTGCGACCCCAACCACGACCCTGGATTTAGGAGATTCTGGGGTGGCGTTGCGACCCCATTCATTTGTATGGTTGTCCTGCTACACTGCGATATTTGGATGCGCAATATGTGTCACCCCCAAAATTGCAGCGTAGCTATACCCTTAAAAGAGTGATGTGCACTAAACCTATGTACTGTAAATGATGCTGACAATCCATCTCGCCCACAAGAAGCCGTCAGGGCGAAGTCCACTGCCACAAATCAGAACTGAATGGAGACTGCTCCTCTTTAGTTGGCTGAAATTACATCTATCTTAAGGGGTTGCATGAGACTCGAAAACATGGCTGCTCTCATCATTGTTTATGGGTTGAATTGAAACACACGGTAGTTACCAAATTTGTCATTTCCCAAAACTACTTCAACATGTTAAGGACGTAGCTCAGCTTTGCTCCAATGCATTTCAACTGCCATATTTCTGCTGACAGCCAAATGTGGACTTACTATGGGGCAAGTTGTACTTTTTGGTTGAATCTTTGTAAGGTACATATAGGTATGCATTATGTGACATACTGTATTATATTTGTACTGTGACATCACTGTGTACATTATCCTGTACTGTGACATCACTGTGTACATTATCCCTGTACTGTGACATCACTGTGCACATTATCCCTGTACTGTGACATCACTGTGAACATTATCCTGTACTGTGACATCACTGTGTACATTATCCCTGTACTGTGACATCACTGTGCACATTATCCCTGTACTGTGACATCACTGTGTACATTATCCCTGTACTGTGACATCACTGTGAACATTATCCTGTACTGTGACATCACTGTGTACATTATCCCTGTACTGTGACATCACTGTGAACATTATCCCTGTACTGTGACATCACTGTGTACATTATCCCTGTACTGTGACATCACTGTGTACATTATCCCTGTACTGTGACATCACTGTGCACATTATCCCTGTACTGTGACATCACTGTGTACATTATCCCTGTACTGTGACATCACTGTGAACATTATCCTGTACTGTGACATCACTGTGTACATTATCCCTGTACTGTGACATCACTGTGAACATTATCCCTGTACTGTGACATCACTGTGTACATTATCCCTGTACTGTGACATCACTGTGTAGATTATCCCTGTACTGTGACATCACTGTGTACATTACCCCTGTACTGTGACATCACTGTGTACATTATCCCTGTACTGTGACATCACTGTGTAGATTATCCCTGTACTGTGACATCACTGTGTACATTACCCCTGTACTGTGACATCACTGTGTACATTATCCCTGTACTGTGACATCACTGTGTACATTATCCCTGTACTGTGACATCACTGTGTACATTATCCCTGTACTGTGACATCACTGTGAACATTATCCCTGTACTGTGACATCACTGTGTACATTATCCCGGTACTGTGACATCACAGTGTACATTATCCCTGTACTGTGACATCACTGTGTATATTATCCCGGTACTGTGACATCACTGTGTATATTATCACTGTACTGTGACATCACTGTGTACATTATCCCTGTACTGTGACATCACTGTGTGCATTATCTCTGTACTGTGACATCACTATGTGCATTATCACTGTACTGTGACATCACTGTACATATTATTCCTGTACTGTGACATCACTGTGAACATTATCCCTGTACTGTGACATCACTGTGTACATTATCCCTGTATGGTGACATCACTGTGTACATTATCCCTGTACTGTGACATTACTGTGTGCATTATCCCTGTATGGTGACATCACTGTGTACATTATCCCTGTACTGTGACATCATTGTGCACATTATCTCTGTACTGTGACATCACTGTGTGAATTATCCCTGTATTGTGACATCACTGTGCGTATTATCCCTGTACTGTGACATCACTGTGTACATTATCCCTATACTGTGACATCACTGTGTACATTATCTCTGTACTGTGACATCACTGTGTACATTATCCCTATACTGTGACATCACTGTGTACATTATCTCTGTACTGTGACATCACTGTGTACATTATCCCTGTACTGTGACATCACTGTGTACATTATCCCTGTACTGTGACATCACTGTGTACATTATTTGTGTACTGTGACATTACTGTGTATATTATCCTGTACTGTGACATCACTGTGTGCATTATCTCTGTACTGTGACATTACTGTGTTATCCTAGTACTGTAACATCATTATGTACAATATCCATGTTCTGTGACATCACTGTGTGCATTATCCCTGTACTGTGACATCACTGTGTGTATTATCCCTGTACTGTGACATCACTGTATGTATTATCCCTGTACTGTGACATCACTGTGTACATTATCTCTGTACTGTGACATCACTGTGTGCATTATCCCTGTACTGCATATTACTGTGTACAAAAATGATGGGAGTAATAATCTCAGAACATTGACAGATATAATGGAATAGAAATACATATCAGTCACATTGCATATTTGTATTTTGCATATGACTTCATGTTCGCCATGCCCCTTCTCATCCCCTTGCCTAAAGGTATTTATATAAGGCTCACACAGTAAAAACAATGGCGTCATAAGGACAACCCATACCCAACACCGACAGATCCCGCCGTTAGCATGTTCACGCGTTTACATGCAAATGACGTGTACGGCTCCATATGCTGCCTCTGCTTGTTGTAAGACGACACTGCGTACTGCAGAAGGGTCATGGAAGATTTTGCTCAGACGTGTCGGCTGATGAAGTTTATATTTAAGGACCAATTTGTTCTCCTGCTGTGTAAGTGTTATTCTCCTGTCTTACTTTGTTTGCATTTTTTTTAATTCTGCTTTTTTCGGCTCAATTAAAAAAAAATCTGAGCGTTAAAGAGAAGCTGTCACCATGAAATGCAGTGCAGTCTGCAGGTTATAGAGCAGGAGGAGCTGAGCAGATTGATAGATAGTTTTATGGGAAAAGCTTCAATATAACTTTACTTTATATTTAAACCTCTTCTGTTTTTATGCTTAGGAGTCATGTGGGCGGTCCTACTCAGTGATTGACAGCCTTGACAGTATGCGTAGTCATGCCGAGCTAGCTGTCAGTCACTTTGTGGCACAGCCCACATGACTCTTAGGCATAAAAGGAGCAGAGATATAAATGTATAAATACAAGTTTCACTGGATCTTTTCCAATCTGCTCAGCTCCTCCTGCTCTATAACCTGCTGCCTGCAGACTGCACTGCATGTTCATGGTGACAGGTTCCCTTTAAAGGGGTTTTCCAACACTTTAGAACTGATGACCTATTCTTTGGAGCGCTGGTGTCTTTTCAAACAGCTGATGAGCGGGCAGGGGTGGATTGGGAACCTAAAGTGGAAAAAAATACCTAAAAGTGGCCCCCTATTGTGGGAGGGTCTAAATTGACAGGAGGCGGGGCAACAAAAGTAGGGGGGTCAGCAATACAATAGTGCAAAATACCACATACCACAGTGCCGCACAATATATTGCCCCAAAAGCCGTCCCTCTGAGTTGGCCATAAATACTGGCCAATTTCTCTCCTCCTCTTCCAGTTGTCTCTGACTAAGATATGGAGCAGGGAGATGCGGGACACAGCTGAATTCAGGGGGGCATGTCGCTGGCCGGGTCCATGTGCACAGAGTCAATTACTACTGATAGCTCATTACATACTCAGCCAGCGGCAGAGATGGGGGCTTGAGTGGCCCCCTGGGCATGGGCCCAATGGGGAATTTCCCTGTAAGTTTTATGGCCAATCTGCCCCTGTCAGCGAGGTAAAAGGGAACCTGACATGTTGAGCAGGGAGCAGGTTATAGAGCAGGAGGAGCTGAGCAGTCTGATATATAGTTTTATGGGAAACGATGTTATCCATCTATATTATTGCTCATTCTGGGCTTTGCAGTCCAGGAGGCGGTCCTATCAGTGATTGACAGCTCTCTATGTATGCACAGTCATAGAGGGCAGCCTGTCAATCACTGATAGGACCGCCTCCTCATAGAGGGCAGCCTGTTAATCATGGATAGGACCGCCTCCTCATAGAGGGTAGCCTGTCAATCACTGATAGGACCGCCTCCTCATAGAGGGCAGCCTGTCAATCACTGATAGGACCTCCTCCTCCTCATAGAGGGCAGCCTGTCAATCACTGATAGGACCGCCTCCTGGACTGCAAAGCCCAGAATGAGCAGGAATGTAAATGAATAAAATACAAGTTTTACTGAGTTTTTCCCATATACCCATATATCAATCTGCTCAGCTCCTCTTGCTCTATAACACGCTGCTTGCAGATTACTTTGCATTTTCATGGTGACAGGTTCCCTTTAAAGGGGTTTCTGATATTGATCACCGATCCTCAGGATAGGTCATCAATATCATATGGGCGGGGGTCCGATTTCCAGGACCCGCACTGATCAGCTGTTTGAAAAGAACACACGCCCCTGCGAGCATTGCGTTCTTCTCACTATTTGCCTGCTCGCCATCGCCATTGCAGCAGTGTAATTACAGCTCCTCGGCCTCATTCACATGAATAGGACACAGTGTAACTGCAACTGATCCTTCCCATTGAAGTGAATGGGACGGCGGAGCTGTAATTACACTGCGAGCAGGTAAACAGAGAAGAGAAGGCAGTGCTCGCAGGAGCGCCGCGTTCTTTTCAAACCGCCGATTAGTGGGGGTGTCGGGGGTCAGAGCCCCGCCGATCTGATATTGACAACTTATCTTGAGGTTAGATCATCAATATCAGAACCTGAACAACACCTTTAAGTACTATAGTCAAGATATAAAATAAGATGATTACTTCAGTCTGGGACAAAAACCGCTCACAAGCATGTAATTAGAAAAATATTAGCGCAATCATCTGTGAGTCAGAACTCCGCCGCAGGGATGAGGCGGCCGGTGTACATCATTAATAATTTTATGGAGCACAAGTTCTCACCTCAGGTAGAAGGTTATGCAATTATAATGCAGAATTTCATGTCTAATTATCCCCGTTAATTAAGAATTATTTGGATTTCTTTGTGTGACTAGAATTTCCTTCCACAATATTCACACCTTGAGCAGTGAAAGTAGTGTATATATTGTCCAGGGGTTGTCCAGGAACAGCACCTTGCAAAAACAGCCCCACACCTGCCCAAGGGTTGTGCCTAGTAATGCAGCTCAGCTCTGTAGAAGTGAAATTAGCGGAGCTGCAATACCACACACAACCTTAGGACAGTTGTGGCGCTGTTTAAGGAAAAAGCTGTCACATTTTTCAAATTTTTTACGACAAAAAACACCAAAAAGTTCAGTTGGGACCATAATCTACATCTACATGCATTTCCGTTCCCGAAAAAAAAATAGAACATGTCCTATTTTTGTCCGCGATTTGCAGACAAGAATAGGCAGTTATATTAAAGGCTGTCCGTGCCGTTCTGCAAATTGCGGAATGCGCACAAACGCCATCAGTGTTTTGCGGATCCGCGATTTGCGGACCGCAAACAAAAAAAACAACACGGTCGTGTGCATGTAGCCAAAGTCATACTGTAACATTAATCTAGACCTTAGACCAGACCCCAGAACACACATCTAAATAAATTCAGACTTCGGACTAAAAAAATGAAATCATACACTAGACCAGATCCCTAAATAAGTAGTTAAAGGGGATTTTCTGAGACTTTACAACTGATGACCTATACTCTATAGGTCATCAGTACCTGATTGGTGGGGGTCTGACACCAAGGACCCCCGCTGATCAGCTGTTTGAGAAGGCACCGATGCTCGCAGTAGTGCTGTGGCCTTCTGGCAGCTTTGCCTAGGCCATGTGACATCACGTTCATTGGTCACCTGGCCTAGGTGCAGCTCAGCCCTATAGAAGTGACTGGGACTAAGCTGAAATACCAAGCACAGCCACTAAACAATACACAGCGCTGTGCTTGGAGCGTCTCACAGTACTCACAGAAGTCATTGCCTTCTCAAACAGCTGATCGGCGGGGGTCAGGAGCATAGGTCATCAGTTGTAAAGACTTGGAAAACCTTTCTAAAGGGCATCTGTCAGCAGTTTTGTGCCTATGACACCGGCTGACCTGTTACATGTGCACTTGGCAGCTGAAGGCATCTGTGTTGGTCCCATGTTCATATGTGGCCGCATTGCTGAGAAATATGATGTTTTAATATATGCAAATGAGCCTCTAGGAGCAACGGGGGCGTTGCCGTTATACTTAGAGGCTCTGCTCTCTCTGCTGCGCCCCCTGCAGGGCCAGCTAGTGAAAGCATCATCACACCTGGCCCTGACTTCTACTAAAATCAATCAAAGTGCAGAGAGAGCTGAGCCTCTAGGTGTAACGGTAACGCCCCCGTTGCTCCTAGAAGCTCATCTGCATATATCAAAACATAATTTTTCTCAGCAATGCAGACATATAGGAACATGGGACCAACACAGATGCCTTCAGCTGCCAAGCTTGTACCAGGTCAGCCAGTTTCAAAACCCTCCATTTACTCACCATTCTTTGCTCCAGGTTTCTCTTTACTTCCAAGTGCTGCCATGTTCTGCAGCCAGTGACAGGACGTTGTGTGCACCACCGTAGGACCCTGTAAAAGCAGTAAGGATAGCGGTCACACGGCCGTTTTTACAGCCAATTGCATTTTATGGCGCTATTCACCCGACATTTTTTTAATGGCCATTGAATAGCGGCCGTCAGAAAATAGGTTGTGTCCTATTTTTGGCCTATAGTTTATTTTTTCACAGCCAGATTGACCTCATTGAAATCAATGAGACCGTATATAACAGCCGTTAGACGAGCGCACCTCCTCCACCTGCACACTCGTCTCTTGATGCAGCAGGACCTGCGCTCCCAGCGTGATGACGTCACCATGAGCTCCCAACAATATTTTTATTTTCCTTGGCACAATCTATGTTTAAAAAATCCAACAAACCTGCAGTTTTCGCACGGGGCTCCATAGGGAAGAGTAGGATAGCCTTCAGCTACGCAATTCATTAGAGGTATAATAAAATAAATACGTTTGAATGAGATTTGTGCTTGTGCTCATGTCTAGCGAACATAAGTCTTAGGCTGGCTTCACATCACGTTTTATGCCTCCGTTTGACATATCCGTCAGAAAATAAAGATACAAAAACGCAGCACCCCACGTTCTTGTATCCTGCATAGTCTGGTAAAAAAAACGTATACAATGGAACTCTATGGTGAACGGATGCCACTGTATAGCATCAGTCTGAGGTATTCGTTTAACGTGTACATTTTTGGTATACGTTAAATGGATGGGAAAAAACGTTATGTGAACCCACCCTTAGTGTTTGGCTAACTACGTCAGTTCCATAGAGATAGCGTGACCCCCCTACTCCATTCAGATGGAGGATTCATGACTCTGGTTCTTGTGATCTAAGGGGCCCCCAGTGGACCCCCCTTCCCCTATCTTACTTTTATCACCTATCCTAAGAATGATTGGGACCACAGAGATGTCGGCACGGGAGTGAACGAGTATTTCAAAGGTGAACCAATTAGTATTTCTTATTTTAACCCATATATAGGGTGGCCAACTCCTATGATGACCGGTGTTGGTAGGAGCGACCAGGGATGTTGGGTTTTAACATTTCTGATCCTTTGTTACCATAGGAAATAAACCACTGGAACCAGTCTGAAATGTAAAGCAGTATATTTTTTTCCCCAGAGTCTTAACATTATTGTGTTATGGTGGTACCGCATCTATTACCCTCCTTCTTACTCTCCGCCTTGGTCTCAAGGCTCTGGTCCTCCTACATGTCTCCTGCCTGCAGGCCGCGGCTTGCTCCTTCTGGCATAGTTCCTCACTCTGTCCCTGGAGCATGCATGTTCTCTTGCTGACTCACTCACTTCTGGTTGTTAATGGTGAGGTGCTACTAACTTCTGGTTGTTAATGGTGAGGTGCTACTAACTTCTGGTTGTTAATGGTGAGGTGCTACTAACTTCTGGTTGTTAATGGTGAGGTGCTACTAACTTCTGGTTGTTAATGGTGAGGTGCTACTAACTTCTGGTTGTTAATGGTGAGGTGCTACTAACTTCTGGTTGTTAATGGTGAGGTGCTACTAACTTCTGGTTGTTAATGGTGAGGTGCTACTAACTTCTGGTTGTTAATGGTGAGGTGCTACTAACTATAATTGAGGACTCCCTGCCTCAATCAACAAAGTAGATAAATGATAAGCAGTGTAAGCGAGCACTCACACTATGGCATCAGTTGTATATATTTATTATTATAGGTATAAAATGCCAATTATAAAATACAATATCACATTAAAAAGTTTTGTGCAATTGGTCGGCCGATCCTAAAAATGGCAGCATATATATAGGAAACCACAGTATGAGTTAATAGCAACAGTAGATGGATAGATGTTACAATAGCAGCATTCAAAATATAATCAAGGTACCATCAAATAGCGATCAACAAACTGGTGACATAGAAATAGTGCAATCAAATATTAGAAAAATCCCTTTAAATTATTTTTAAAAAAATTTGAAAATTATTTAAGCAGCTGTCCAGCAGAAATGTGTAAGAGGTATGACCCCTTGGTCATTAGTATCCAAAAATAACGTGTAGTGGGTGAAACACTTCAAAATAAGAATTGTGTCAACGTAGAAGACACCTGATAATTAGCTGTGCATTGATGGATGCTGAAGTATTTTTGTTTCCTTCTGTGTCTATTAGATATAACCGCTTGTAACAAAAATCGTCCCAATGGGTTTATCATCCAAATAGTCGATATCACAGTTCATCCAGTGTGGCTAATAATGGAGTGTCGCGCTGATATTAATCTGTGATGTCTTGTTTAATAGTGCACCTACATGAAAATGATATCATGGGCACAGCAATTGCATTTGTATGTTCCAACTAGTCTCAAATATTTAGGAGAGATCACTCTTACCTCCTGTCGATCTTGTCAGGAAAGACTATTCGTGTGATAGCCCGGATGGTGAGCTGGAGACACCCCAACGCCTCACTCCTCGTGTTCTCCGATGATCGCGCCAAGTATCGCGATGCTATGAATGAGACGCTATCGCGATGCTATGAATGAGAGCTGAAAAAAGACATCTGTCCATCCAGTTCGGCCTGTTATCCTGCCAGTTGATCCAGAGGAAGGGAAAAAAAATAAAATAAAAACTGTGAGGTAGAAGCCAATTGTCCCCATTTAGCGGAATAAAAAATAGTGTGAGTGCTCGCTTACACTGCTTATCATTTGACTCTTAAAGGGTCAGCGTGCGTGCCCTGATTTGTTCATGCCTATGGCTGGTCATCTGTGGGTCTAGAGAAGGGATTAGCAACCTTCGGCACTCCAGCTGTTGTGGAACTACAACTCCCAGCAGGCTCCTTTCACTTCTGTGGAAGTTCAGAGAATAGTCAATCAAGTGTGCATGATGGGAGATGTAGTTTAACAACAGCTAGAGTGCCGGAGGTTGCTGATCCCTGGTCTAGAGGAAGGTGCCTGAGTTTAGGTTTCCTAGTTGCTAGTAACCAGTGAAGGTGTTCTGTTTGTCAACCCCTGTACCGCCCTCTGCTTGTTTACCGACTCTTACCCTTCACTTCCTGTCCTGATCTTATTCTGTTTACCATATTGACCCTTTGCTGCCTGACCTGACCTCAGACTTGTTTCACTTGCCTACCCTGATCTCTGCCTGTTTTCTGACTTTGAGTATTGTCTGACCCCTCAGGTACTTTAACCTGTGTCTCTGATGTCAACGACGCTGGGGCTATTACAAGAGGAAGCAGCCTGGTAGGTCTCCTGCAGCGAATGCCAGATCCCTATACAGGGGTTTAAGTGTGAAAACCAGGGGCTGCTAGAATAACACCCTTATGGCTTGCCCTAAGTCAAACCAGTTAGTTGATGCAGTGGTTTGATGCCCTACGGACAAAGGGAGGAACTTTGCCGGGAAGAGCAGGTCACAACCTGCAAGCAGGAGGCACCTGGTAGTGGTGGGACCAGACCCTCAGCGGCATCAGCCACAGAAGGAGTGTAAGAGTTGTGGCGCCTGTGCCTGACCCAGCAGGATAGCGGCGGGAACGGGTGCCACCATAACATACTGCATTTGGTATTTGATATGGTATCATGGAAAGTAACAGGCGCATGGTCATTTGTGAAGGCTGTGGAGATAACTTTGTGATGTTCTTTTTCATATTTTCCATGAAGCTGTGCATGGGTGGCCAACTCCACCACAGGTGACACATCACGCCTCCGAGCACCCACAGCTTCAATCCATTTCCATCATGGTATTATTTTTAAGTTGGTGTCTTGTACTTTGAGGAAGGTTTCTTTTGGCAATGAAACCCCAGCACATCACGTGTTAAAAGCTTACAGGACAAACTGCGCAAAAACAGATCAAGTAGATGGCTTGTCCTGAGAACTGCATACACAGACGCAGCTAAGAAAACAAACAAGGCTGCATCGTCTTCAGCGTGTAGAACTTTGATTAGAAGATGTGTTTAACACTTCAGGTGCCCAGTCTAAGGGTTGGACCTTAGAAGTCCATAGACGTCCTTTAACAGGACATTCAGAATGATTAAACGGCCATAGAAAATTATATAACATTACATGACATCAATCTGTAAGGGTAAAGAGCACAAAACAATAATCACAGACAACTCCTTTAATATGTGTCCAGCTGTAGACCCCTGGCACACAGCTGAACGTTGCAGTCATCCAGACATTTCCCCTGCAGCAAACAAACAGTTCTCTGGCTCACACAGGGGGTCCGAGAAGGGGACCTACTTTATGACTTCTATATACCCTATGGACATGGAACATATGGACAGGGATTGTCCTAATTGGACAATCCCATTAATTTGAAATATATGCTACGGTCCACATGCAATGTCCCATTTAGTTGAGACCTCATTATGTTGCCAGCAAGTGTATTTTTTATTCTTTGTATATAGATGGCAGGTTTGTATTGATCCCTTCAGACAAACTTCTAAGAGAGGAGCTAGTTCGAGTGATTTGAGCCAATTTTACTAAAGGGTGCACACGTCTTAATAAATTTGTCAGATTTTGGACTGTCTCAAAGTTAGAAAATTAAATCTATGCTTGCTCATAGCATCAAAGTAAGCTCTACTGTCTTTTAAAATGCTATGGATACTTTTGGGTGGTGTTTTTATTAGTGCATTTTATTTATTTTTGGCTCAAAAACATTTTTATTTATATCTGGACTCTATAAAAAAATGTTTCCAACTGTTTGTCTTCTATGGCTTTCAGGTTGCCTTGACTCTGCAGTCTGTACTGCCCCCTTCTGAAATCGGTCAAAGAGCTGAACTGTTCCTTATCTCTGGTCTCCTGACAGCTCATAAACACTAATTTAAGCTAAACTCTTTATCAAACTGCTAACAATTTAGTGTTAATGAAAAGGAAAAAGAACAGTCTGAGTCAGTGAAGCCTGTAGAAGACAAGTGGTTAATATTTTTTTTTTTACAAAGACCAATTGAACACAATTGGCTTTTTAGCCCAAAATAAACATGCCACCAAAGGTGTCCATGTGAAATCAGTCTAAAACATAAAGAGCCAACCTACTTCTTGAAGACCATGCCACTTTTATCAGCACTTTCAAATTTTCTCTGTCCACAGCTGAGCTCTTCGACAGCTAAGCTTGAAGACTTAGGCCTCATGCACACGACCGTTGTGTGCATCCGTGGCCGTTGTGCCGTTTTCCTTTTTTTTTCGTGGACCCATTGACTTTCGGAAAATCGGAAAATGCACTGTTTTGCAGCCGCATCCGTGATCCGTGTTTCCTGTCCGTCAAAAAATAGGACCTGTCCTATTTTTTTGACGGACAACGATTCACGGACCCATTCAAGTCAATGGGTCCGTGAAAAAACACGGATGCACACAAGATTGGCATCCACGTCCGTGGTCGTAGGCTACTTTTACACAGAGGGATCGGAAGATCCGTCTGCATAAAAGCTTTTTCAGAGCTGAGTTTTCACTTCGTGAAAACTCAGATCCGACAGTATATTCTAACACAGAGGCGTTCCCATGGTGATGGGGACGCTTCAGGTTAGAATATACTAAAAGAACTGTGTACATGACTGCCCCCTGCTGCCTGGCAGGTGCTGCCAGGCAGCAGGGGGCAGACCCCCCCTCCCCCTGTAGTTAACACATTGGTGGCCAGTGCGGCCGCCCCCCCCTCCCTCCCCTGTAGTTAACTCATTGGTAGCCAGTGGGCCCCCCTCCCCTGTAGTTAACTCATTGGTAGCCAGTGGGCCCCCCTCCCTCCCCTGTAGTTAACTCATTGGTAGCCAGTGCGCCCCCCTCCCTCCCCTGTAGTTAACTCATTGGTGGTCAGTGGGCCCCCCTCCCTCCCCTGTAGTTAACTCATTGGTGGCCAGTGGGCCCCCCTCCCTCCCCTGTAGTTAACTCATTGGTAGCCAGTGGGCCCCCCTCCCTCCCCTGTAGTTAACTCATTGGTAGCCAGTGGGCCCCCCTCCCTCCCCTGTAGTTAACTCATTGGTAGCCAGTGGGCCCCCCTCCCTCCCCTGTAGTTAACTCGTTGGTGGCCAGTGGGCCCCCCCTCCCTCCCCCTCCTAATTAAAATCTCCCCCCTATCATTGCAGTCCCGGTTGCAGTCCCGGTTGCCATGGTTATTTAGCAATTTGTAGAATCATTATACTTACCTGCGAGCAGCGATGTCTGTGTCCGGCCGAGAGCTCCTCCTACTGGTAAGTGACAGGTCTGTGCGGCGCATTGCTTAATGATCTGTCACTTACCAGTAGGAGGAGCTCCCGGCCGGACACAGACATCGCAGCTCTCAGGTAGGTATAATGCTTCTACAAATTGCTAAGTAACCTTGGCAACCGGGACTGCAGTAGGGTCCTGGTTGCCATGGTTACCGATCGGAGCCCCAGCGATTAAACTGGGACTCCGATTGGTACTCTCCGCTGTCACCAATGATAGGGGGGGAGATTTTAATTAGGAGGGGGAGGGAGGGCCCACTGGCCACCAACGAGTTAACTACAGGGGAGGGAGGGGCCCACTGGCCACCAACGAGTTAACTACAAGGGAGGGAGGGGGGGCCCACTGGCCACCAATGAGTTAACTACAGGGGAGGGAGGGGGGGCCGGCCGCACTGGCCACCAATGAGTTAAAAACGGGGGGGGGGGGGGGGCAGGCAGCAGGGGGCAGTCATGTACACAGTTTTTTAGTATATTCTAGCCTGAAGCGTCCCCATCACCATGGGAACGCCTCTGTGTTAGAATATACTGTCGGATCTGAGTTTCACGATCTAACTCATATCCGACAGTATATTCTAACATAGAGGCGTTCCCATGGTGATGGGAACGCTTCAAGTTAAAATATACCATCGGATTGGAGAAAACTCCGATCCGATGGTATAAAAGGGACTCCTGACTTTACATTGAAAGTCAATGGGGGACGGATCCGTTTGCAATTGCACCATATTGTGTCAACCCCATCCGTCCCCATTGACTTGCATTGTAATTCAGGACGGATCCGTTTGGCTCTGTCCCCATGTCCGTGGATCCTCCAAAAATCAAGGAAGACCCACAGACGAAAAAACGGTAACGGATCACAGACCTACGGACCCTGTTTTTGCGGACCGTGAAAAAAAACTGTTGTGTGCATGAGGCCTTACACAATAGTCATCAATGTGGATGGATGATAAACCTGTTGCTACTTGGGCAAGATGCTTGGATATAAGTGTTTTTCCACAAACTCTTCCAAGATGCTTTATAATAGGGTGCCCACAGCTATAGACAATATTACAGTCCAGTGTGCCCAATGATTTTAATAGAATGCAGAGTCGTTGGAGGAAAGATGAACATTTGTGAAGGAGTGCCAGCAGCTAGATCCTCACTATCTGCTCTTGGAGATCCTCAATATGGAATGAGACAACCAAGCCTTTTTGTCTGGGATTAGAAGAACAGGTCTGTTTTCCATTAATGTCTCCACTCTGTTCAAGTGAATGGTGATGAGTTGCCACACCAGAAACTTCCCATGGGCAAACATGGAGCTGTTTCTGGAATATCAAAGCAGATTTCCATCCTAACCATACATGTTGCCAACAGTTTTCACCGGACTGGGCACCATTGATGCCTCCAGTAAAGGTGAGCATATACAGTAGACAGAACGGTTGAACAGCCGTTGAATAGACAATTATTTGGTGAACAATCATTTCAGAAGCTCAACCATAGACACTTTAGTTATTGGTTGTTACAATTCTCAAAACTGGTCAAACATGTTCAGTGTTACTGGACGAAGGACAAATCCTGTAAACGTTATTCCAAAGAAAGATCTTTCTTCCACATATGTTTTTTTCTTAAGACTTTTCTCTGACGATTGGATAAAAATTTCAATTGTGAATGACTTCTTTTCATATAATGGCGGTCTGTCATTGGTTGACTAAAATGATTGTGGTTACATTTCAGACATCATATAGTCCATGGCAATCTCTTTCTAACAAAGCTAGAACCTGTCCTGTACCTCACATGTATCCAGAGATCTCCCCAGTCATTGCTTCACTTCTTCTACTAGATTTATTACAGCTTGGCAGCTGAGGGGGCATGTCCTTTCTCAGAGGAGAGCTTCTAACATAAGATATGGCTGGTGACAGTTGAAGATTTAAACTGAGCACGTGCGACCACCTCAGTGAGGTGGACAAAAAATAAGGAAAAGAACAAACAACAGGTGGAACTATACAGATACATCTTATTGAATAACTCAGCGGCTGTACTATATTTTTAATTACATGCAATTACAAAAGTATTCAGATCCAGGGGCTGGTTTGAAAAATGTAGAATATTTTTCATTGCACAACCCATTTAAGGTCCATGCACTAGGCAGCAATGCCCATACGTGCAGCATGTACATTCAGCAATGATTTTTTATGGTATTACGCTTGATCACGTTCGATGGTAAAATAGTTTGCTGTTCTTATTTTCTTACATCCCTGGATGAGCAAATTGTGGCAATCACCTAGCCTCAAGATGCAGTAATCATCCATCTCGAGGTCAGACTGGTGCTGAATATTTTTTTTGCATGCTATAAATCATCCTCCCACAAAAAAGCTACATATCTTCCTGGATGATAACACCCCTTGTAGTCCTACCCGGGCAATTATCTGATTGATGCCACTTTTTCTTCCAATGACCCATAATAGGTGCTTCCTGCTCTGGATATCAAAGTGATCGTAGGACACATTTTTGTGGATCCCAGACCAGTGGGCATTGCAGCCCACACCAGACTGTATCCAATTATAATGAATTGACCCCACCAGAGCGTCTAGCTTGGGGGGAGACATGGGGGGGCAATGACACCATTGTTAGGCAGAAAGTTAAAGGTTTTAGGGGCCTTGTTTCTCTTCCCTGTATCTCTTTTCCCGCCCTTTTTTTCTATTTCAGGTAAAATCACCTCAGAGATGTCTTACCTGCATTCCAGAAGTTTCCAGCTGCTGCGTGTCAAGAAGGCAGCTGATTGGTTGCTGCTTGTTGCTGGGGGAGATTTCCAGCTCCCTGATTTGTTGCTGGATTATCGGCGGGAATCTGTTCCCCTTTATATTTCCAGGTTCGGCGGAGCTGGCTCAGAAGTGCCTGGAGAGCTGACCAGCGTCCCACCCCCCCCTTCCCCTAATTTTTCACGGTGTCTCCTGTCGCTGGGCTTTTTTTTTAGAGGGGTTGTGTCGCTCAGCTCATGCTGAGTGGATCTTGGTCTTTATATGGTTAATTTATTATTGGTCTTATGGTATCGGTTATGATGGTATTTTAAAATTAATTAATTTATTTAACGTATGGTTGTAAAATATTTTGACCCTTAATAAAGCACAGCGGCCATTTCCTCCACTATGTTGTTGATGTCAATTATTAATTTAGGAATACGTCAGTATTAGAGTGTGTCATTTGCCCCCATGCAGTTTTCTTCTTGTAAGAAATACAGATTTAGTATAACATTTGACGACTACATCTACAGATTAATGCCGAGTAATACCCTGCAGTCAGGAAGTAAGTGCCTACACGATACGCTTGTTTTGCAGGGGGGGGGGGGGGCTGTGTATTTAGAAGCGGTGTGTGAGTATAGGGGGGCTGTGTCAATGCGGCCTCCTAAGAGCTCAGAACACTGTGTTCTCGTACTTCTTCTACTTCTGGCACAAACGGCATATTAATAGGAGGAGGAGAAGATTAACTCCTTCCCTGATCCATGGGAGGAAAGCAGCGTGGACACAGAAGGCAGGAGCTTCAACATGAAATCACAAAAAAACGGCAGGATTTTCCATGAAAGGAAGGCACAGCTCATGTCAAACCTTTTCCCATGAGAAAAATTCTAAGGGAGTCACAAAGACCTATATTAATAGTAAAAGTCTACTAGTCTAGCAGGATGCTGGACTAGCAGATCATCCGAAGTATTGGATGCTTTGGAGAATAAAACTGGGACTTGGAAGCCCTCCATGAATATCTCCAAATCCTCAGATACAGTATTTTAACCACTTCCTGCTTCTAAATTCAACACTTGAACCCAGATGATTCAGGACCATCAGGTTATGGGCAACTGTGAAGCCCCCGATACTGGATTACATTCACTTTATTTTGAGAGTGTGGTATCATGCAGGGGCGTTGCTCGTGTCTGAAAACATCTGGGGCCCAAGCCCCAATGAATATGGCCCAGTTCAATAAGTCGTCCCCTCTCCCCCCCCCCCCCCCCACACACACCGCATTTTGCTGTACTTTCTATACAGCAGCACATACCTCTCACATCCAGTGCCTCCAGGTGACGTCTCCTTTGATGTAGATCTTCTCCGTCATCTTCTTCTCCATTTTGTCTGGACAACTTCTTTCAGCCGCGTCTCGTCTCTGCAGAGTGTGACGCACGGACCTCTTAGCTTCCTCACTTTTCTATTATCATCTCCCAACAGTGTCCCCACAGTGTTATCCTGCTGCTCACTGTGCTCCCCAATACCCCCAAATACTATCCTGAAGAAAAATTAGTGCTCCCATAGTAATAGTGCTCCTCATAGTCCCACCAATAGTAATTCCCTTCTAGAATGCCCCCATTAGTAATACTGCCGCCTCCCCCCAGTGGTAATAAAGCTCTCTGCAGACCCCTCAGTAGTAATAAGGCCCCCATAGTGCTCTTAGTAGAAATAAGGCAGATCTATAAGTCCCTCCTATAGAGCCCCCAGTAGTAATAAGAATGCCTAATGTCCCTTGGATTAGCAGTGCCTCCTGTAGTTATATTCCTCCCTCCACCATACAGTCCCATGTAAATAACATCACTCCTTCCTACAGCCCCCTCCAACAAACAGTCCCATGTAAATAACATGACCCCCTCCCCAGCCACCTCCAACATACAGTCCCATGTAAATAACATCTCTCCCTTCAGCCCTAATATACAGTCCCAGTTAAATAACCACAACTCCCAGTATTGCTCTGCCTCTCCCTTTACTTACCTCTCCTCATGTAGCAGATCTCACCACAGCTTCTTCCGCCAGGACTTCCCCTGTTCACTGCCGTCCTCTCCTGCACTGGTCACATGATGGTGACATCATTTTAGGTCCTTCTCAACCACTGCCTGTTTTACTGGTCACAATGACCTGTGATGTCATCACAGGTCCTTCAGCTCTTGCAGCACATTAGATTCAATTGTATTGCAATCCTGAGGATGGCAATACAGTTGTAACTAGCTGGCAGACAGGACATGTTTTAACCTAGCAACGCCCTTGGTATTATGCATCATTCAGTGAGATCTCCCATTTGATGCACCACCATTTACACCAAGGTCCTCCACAGAAGCAAGTCTACGAATATTTTCTACAAATACACCATAGTAATTCTTATTGCATTGTACTCATTATTGCATTGTACTCATGTACTAAAAATAATTTTTTAAATTGGTCTTTATTAAAAATATGGAATCCTTTTTTCTGTACAGAGCTGAGATGCTCTATAAGCAGCCTGTGGAGTTTCTGTCAGACCTGGAGCTGACGGGCTCCTTATCTCTGCTTTTTGACATTATAAACACTCATTATAGTTCTTATCTTACTGATAACAATGTGGTCTAAATAAGTGTTTAGGACATCTCAGTAGTTTAGAGATAAGGGTTATTAGACAACCAGAACAAAGTAAAAAGTACCAGTCACACAGTTAGAAAAACAATTAACCCTTTGTGATAGAATGGCTCAATATTTTTAATAAAGGCCAACTGAAAAAAATGATGTTTAGTCAAAAATTAGTAACATGCAATCAGTAAATACCTGAATAGTAATACAACCTAGTTTTTTTTCCTTTGATTATGGGTATAAGAAGCATTTTTTTCTGGGATTTTGTACCTTTTAACTTAGTCCCTATAGTGTGTTGTACCTAATAAAAGAATTATATTACCTTGCTCCCCACCGCTCCTGTCCTGTTCCCTGGCTGCGTTCGGCAATCTTCCAGTACAGATGGGGTCACATGCGATGCTGCAGCCAATGACAGACCTCCGCACTGACGTGTTCCGAAGCGGTATGTGACCCAGCAGTGATGCGCTGCTTGGGGACAGGTCACCACTGAGACCTGTCATGCGCTGTGAGTCCATCCGTATCGCCGCAGGAAGTAAACAGGCCGGGGACCAGAAGATCGCTAGACAGAGGACACCAGACTGGAACGGTGAGGAGCAGGTGAGTATGATTCTTTCATTAGGTGCTCTACGTTACGGGGGATGGGGTGATTAAAAAGGGACAAAATTCTGGGCTCATGCACACAACCGTATGTATTTTGCAGTCCGCAAAACACGGATCCGCAAAAAAATACGGATGGCGTCCGTGTGCATTCCGTATTTTGCGGAACAAAACAGCTATGTGCTAAAAGAATCAGGTGAACCACAGCTATGTGTCTGATTTTTTATCAAGATTTTAAGATCCATCATGGATATAAAGGAGCCCAAAACATCAAAGTGAACTAAATCTAATAGGTAGAAGTAGCAGTCACACCCAGGCCCTGCTGACCCCCACCAAATAAGGAGACACCATTATTATAAGGGACACATTGTAGGTGGGGGTCCGTGTTATGCATTTTGCACTGGGGCCCATGATCTTCTAGTTATACCTGTGGCGTGTTTATAAAGACTGTAATATATGATGTCATCATACCGTATATGAGAGATTCCCCTTTATATAAAATGTTATTACATCCGTGTGTATTATATGCTATGTTACCTCTACTGTGGCCACTGTGCCGTTATAAGGAGTCACCCCTGTGTATTATATGCCATGTTACCTCCATTGTGGCTACTGTGCCGTTATAAGGAGTCACTAGGCATAAGCTACAGTATGAGTGAGGCCAACCTCTGCTGGCACCACTGCGCTATCTCTGCATACAAAGAGCCTGAGGAAGTAACACTGCGCCGTTATAAGGAGTCACCCCTGTGCATTATATGTCACCTACGCTGTGGCTACTGCGCCGTTATAAGGAGTCACCCCTGTGCATTATATGTCACCTCCGCTGTGGCTACTGCGCCGTTATAAGGAGTCACCCCTGTGCATTATATGTCACCTCCGCTGTGGCTACTGCGCCAGTATAAGGAGTCACCCCTATGCATTATATGCTATGTTACAGTTGTGTTCAAAATAATAGCAGTGTGTTTTGAAAAGTGAATAAAGCTCTAAATCCTTCTAATAGCTTTTATTTCCATACACACAAATGCATTGGGAACACTACACATTCTATTCCAAATCTAAACATATATCAAATTTGTGTTGTTCCTCTAAAAAAATTAAGAAAAGTGAATATTAGACTGTTAAAAAAAAAATAGCAGTGCTTGTATTCTTCTTTACAAACTCAAACATTCACTATATAAACTGACAAAATGTTTGAAGATTTTGCTTTTCTTTGAATCACTTCACTAATATTTAGTTGTATAACCGCTGTTTCTGAGAACTGCTGTACATCTGTGTTGCTCGGAGTCAACCAACTCCTGGCCCCTGTGGACAGGTATTCCAGCCCAGGATGATTGGACTACATTCCACAGTTCTTCTCTATTTCTTGGTTTTGCCTCAGAAACTGCATTTTTGATGTCACCCCACAAGTTTTCTATTGGATTAAGATCCGTGGATTGGGCTGGCCACTCCATAACGTCAATCTTGTTGGTCTGGAACCAAGATGTTGCACGTTTACTGGTGTGTTTAGGGTCGTTGTCTTGTTGGAACACCCATTTCAAGGGCATTTCCTCTTCAGTATAAGGCACCATGACCTCTCCAAGTATTCTGATGTATTCAAACTGATCCATGATCCCTGGTCTGCGATAAATAGGCCCAACACCGTAGTATGAGAAACATCCCCATATCATGATGCTTCCGCCACCATGCTTCACTGTCTTCACAGTGTACTGTGGCTTGTATACAGTGTTTGGGGGTCGTCTGACAAACTGTCTCCGGCCACTAGACCCAAAAAGAACAATCTTACTTTCATCAGTCCACAAAATGTCTCTATAAGTCAATGTGCTCTTTGGCAAATTGTAACCTCTTCAGCACATGTCTTTTCACCAGTGGGACTTTGCGGGGGCTTCTTGCAGATAGCTTGGCTTCACATAGGTGTCTTCTAATTGTAACAGTACTCACAGGTAGCTTTAGACCTTCTTTGATCTTCCTGGAGCTGATTGTTGGCCTTGCCATTTTGGCTATTCTTCTGTCCATTCGAATGGTAGTTTTTTCGCTTTCTTCCATGTCTTTCAGGTTTTGGTTGCCGTTTTAAAACATTTGCGATCATTTTAGCTGAGCAGCCTATCATTTTCTGCACTTCCTTAAATGTTTTCCCCTCTCCAATCAACTTTTTAATCAAGGTACGCTGTTCTTCTGAACAATGTTTGAAACAACCCATTTCCCTCAGAATTTCAGAGAGAAATGCACTGTAACCAGCATGTACTACATTTGCTGCCTTCCTTCCTTAAATAAGGGTAATAATTGCCACCTGTTTTTCAAAGAATGAATGACCGCACTCATTGAACTCCACACTGCTATTATTTTGAACATGCCCCTTTTTAATTAGTGATTCAATTACACAGAATCAGCAGCATCCATGTCAAGACTGTTGGGTCTGTTGGATTTATATTACTTTACTACACCTGCTAGTAAATTATTTGCCATGTAGAAATATCATTCATACCAAAAACAGTGATTGATCAGGTTAGTGATGTCTGACTGCTATTATTTTGAACACAACTGTACCTCCGCTGTGGCTACTGCGCTGTTATAAGGAGTCACCCCTCTGCATTATATGCTATGTTACCTCCGCTGTGGCTACTGTGCCAGTATAAGGAGCCACTAGGCATAAGATACAGTGTGAGTCTAACCTCTGCTGCCACCACCGCGCTCTCTCTGCATACAAAGAGCCTAAGGAAGTAACACTAGAAAATGTATTCATATGGCCTGGGGCTAGAACACAGTAACAACAGCTCAGCTCCGAATACATAAATTACTGCAACACCTTTGTAAGTTATAAGCAAAGTATGATCACACAGAACTGGTCTAACCTAGGAAGGAGAACAGACTAATGTCACACTACGGTATTACGACACCATACAGCCTCCCTCTAAATTGGACCATGGCACCTATAGAAGTTGGTACTGTTCCATTTTTTGGTTTTCTACTATTCTATGCTTGTGTGAATTGTGTTGTATGTGTCTTTTGACTTTACAGGTCCAGTGTTAGGCCTTATTCACACTGATTATAAGAAGTGATAGTGAGCCAAAACCAGTAGTGAAGCCTCCACAGACATAAGGTATAAGGGAAAGTTCTGCACCTGTTCTGTGTTTAGAGGCGCACCTGGTCTTGGCTCCCAATCACTGATGGAAATCACTGACCAAACACTGATAAAATACTGACTGTGTGAAAGTGGCCTTAAAAGGTGTATTTGAGGTTAGTTTTTAGACTGCATTTCCTATGCGCTACTGTGCCAAATAAGTATAGCTGGGGGATGCCTGCCGTGGAGTTGCAACTTTTTTTTAAAAAAATTGTCCTTCATAAATATGACACAATAGTGATCTACTCAAGGACTTTCACAGAGTTGTCCCTAAAGGTTCCTTTACATGGGACGACACAGCAAGTGACTGTGGGGAAGGAAGCATCTCTTCCAGACAATTGCCTGCTCGTCAGGGGAGGAGACAGGTGTATTCATATGCAGCGATCTCCTCCGCAGTATGGGGAGGAGCAGTCGCTAATGGCATTGCTCGCCCTCATACTGACTAGTTTGCAGGCAACAGATGCTGTTTACACGATCTGCTGCCGGTAAACGATCATTTTTGTGACCCCATGAATGATCTTTTACCCAATGAACGAGCATTTCGCTCGTTCATCGGGTAATCAGCGGCACATTTACACCGCCAGATAATCGATAACAAGCGTTCCCCCAACCATAACCAGTCTCCCTGTGCTAGCCGCTGAAAAACATCCACATGGCATGATGCTGCCACCACCATGCTTCACTGTAGGTTTTCTCAAGACATGACGCTTAGAATTCAGGCCAAAAAGTTCCATCTTGGTTTTATCATACCAGAGAATCTTGTTTCTCACAGTCTGAGAGTCCTTTAGGTGCTTTTATTTTCGCAAACTCCAGGTGGGCTTTCATGTGTCCTTTACTGAGGAGAGGCTTCTTTATGGCCATAAAGCCCAGAATGAGGAAATACACCAGTGATGGTTAACCTTCTGGAAGTTTCTCCCATCTGCACTCTGGATCTTTGGAGCTCAACCAGAGTGACTATTGAGTTCTTGGTCACCTCTCTTACCAAGATCCTTCTCCCCCCGATTACTTAGATTGGTGGGGCGGACAGCTCTAGGAAGAGTCCTAGTTGTTCCAAACGTCTTCCTTTTAAGAACTATGGAGGCCAATGTGCTCTTGGGAACTTTCAGTGGAACATCATTTTTTTTTACCCCTTTCTAGAGCTGTTCCTCCACATAATCCTGTCTCTGGGCTCTACAGGCAGTTCTTTCCTAATCATTGCTTGGTTTTTGCTCAGATGTGGATGGTCAGCTGTGAGACCTCATATAGATAGGGCTGTTTCTTTCCAAACCATGCCCAATCAACAAAATTTACCACAGGCAACTCCAATCAAGGCGTAGAAACATCTCAACGATGATCAAGAGAAATGGGAGGCCCCCTGATCTAAATTTCAAGTGTCAAAGCAAAGGGTCTGAATACTTATGTCAATACAAGATTTAAGTGTTTTTTCCCCCAATAAATTTGCAAAGATTTTGAACATTATGTGGTATAGAGTGTAGAATGATGGGGGAAAACTTGATTTTTTTTAAAATTTAGCACAAGAACACAATATAACAAAATGTGAAAAAATGAAAGGGTCTGAAGCTTTCTGAATGCACTACATCTACAGAATGGGGTTCCCAAAGTGAACGGAGGCTTGGCCATTTCCAGCAGTGCCACATTGGAGAAGGTGGCTGTGCTGACACGGCTTGCTGTCCATTCAATGCTATGGGAATGCCAGAACAAGCTGAGCACGGTCTATTTTCGGAAGTTCCGTAGCAGTGAATGGAGAAGATAACGTTCATGCAAGATGTGTTCTCCTTCACTTTGGGGCCCCTTTCTAGAGATAGAAGTCGGTCCTAGAGGTGGCAATATGCATAAATGTTGAGATAGAACAACTCCTCTCTGAGATGGACTGTTGCATTTATAAAAAGCTGTCAGAGCCCCTTAAAGGGGTTGTGCATGTCCCTCCGGAACAGACCTGCATACTTACCTGCTTCCCGATGCTGGCTCCCGACTCATGCACCCTCCGGGCCCTTGCTGCTTTGGGTTCCTGGATGTAAACTTCTGTAGTGATTGGGTGCAGCAGAGTTTTACATCCAGGGACCCGAGAGGAGCAGGAAAAGCCGAAGAGCACGGGAACTGGGAGCCAGCGTCGGGATATGCTTCCCTTCGCAGGTGTGCCCAAAAAAAAAAAAAACACCCCTCCCCAAATGTACACAACCCTTTTAAGGGGCACCGCTCCTGACTTGGCTGCAAAGACACGTAGGGCCCCCCTGGGGATGTAAGCCGTAGCCTGGCACAATTGTCACAGAAGTCTAGGGGGTCCTACTGTACTTCTCTATGGGGCTGCATTAGGAGTTCTATTCTGTAGGATTGCGAATGAAGTAAGATAAAAAAAGACATGATGAAAATGTGTGGACCCGGCTTTATACTGTCATAAATAAAGGCACGCGCACATAAGACAGAGCTATTTGTTGCGCTATTATAAGGGTGGATCCATCTGGATGAGGGTGGCAGTCGTGTCCTGCCCTGAACCCGTTCACCAGCCAGGAATGTCACATTTTGTGTCTGGTCCTTCCCTGTTGGAGAGGAGCAGCCAAAACCTCCCACAGACCAAAAAATCCCTCCTGACCTAATCAAAGGCATCAATTCCCTGCAAGACTTCAGCCTCATCAGTCCAGATGTGACTGTTAACCATTGCTGCCTGCGCCCTGTACACACTGGACATGTAGTGCACAGTGAGCACAAATACTGGGAGTAGATCCAGTGTACATTCATGTCTCGGTACATGCGTGCCTCATGCTGCCTGACCAGGGCTAAATTCCCAATAAACCAAACCTACTTCTTACTGGCCACGACCCCTTAGCACCTAGTCATCCAATCTTTGCCTTTTCTTTTAGAACGGGAAGGAACGAGTCATAGCAAAGACATTTTTTTCCAGCAGGTTGTGAAATGCCGTGTATAAGTAATTACAACCATTGGAACGGCTCAGTAGCTTCCCTCTAAATATTCGAATGCTCTTCTGATTGACAGACTGAATAAAAAGTACGCTATGCTCTTAAAGGGCAGCTGTCAGCAGAATCAACCCTATTAAACCGGGCATACTGTCTGGTAGGGTTGATCTTGCTGATCAAAATTAAACCTGTCTTGCGAAAATCACTTGTGGCATTCCTGGGAAAAAATGAGTTTTATTCTTAAGGCAAACTAGGGCTTCAGTTCACTGGGGGTGGGGCCTATCCCCTCAGTGCACCTCAACGTTCCAGTGCTGGCCCCACCCCTATGTGCTGTGAAGACAGCATCTGCATAAAGAACAAAAGTCATTTTTTCTCAGGAACACCACAACCGATTTTCACAAGACTGGTGTCCTTTTAATCAGTACGACCAACCCTAGCAGGCATTATGCCTGGCTTAATGGGGTTGATCCTGCTGACAGGTAAAGGCGTTTTAGGCTTAACCACTGTATAAATGGAAAGTTCTAAAATGTTCAAAGTGTGCAACTTTGATGTCCGTGAATTCCAAGGGAGCAGCTCATCCTGGCACAGACAGGGGAAATGATGGAAAATGATGAATGAGATGGGTTCAGATTCGGCTGCAAAACCCCAAATTACGCCAAAAAGTGGCATACTAACAGTAATAAATGACCCCCATTGTATCTTGCTAGTCCTGCTCTGTGCTGAGAAGGGATGCTGTTGTATCCAGCCTAGGCAAGGTAAGCACATCAGCTGCAGAAATGTCACAAAGTCCAGACCGGGCGGTCTGGGAACTTAGGCCTCTTTCACACGAACGATACAGATTGTGTCCGGATCTGTTCAGGAAAAAACTGATGGTCAGTTTTGTCTGCGATTGTGTTCAGTGGTTCCGTTTTTTTTTCCCACACGGATGTTATTAGTTTTAATGCGTTTTTCAGACGCTTGAAATTTTTTTGAAGAATAACAATCTACATGTCCTACCGACCATCAGTGAAAAATGCTTTGCATCCGGATGCAATCGTTTCTCACGGAAGCCCCATTCACTTCTATGGGACCAGGGCTGCGTGAAACACGCAGAATATAGAACATGATGCGATTTTTTTTTTAAACTCATTTTTATTGAAGAATAACATGGCAGGTCATGTCATATGCAGTATCACACAGACATGATGCGATTTTAACGTAAGCAGAGATGGTGCAAGAAAATCAACACTCATGTGCACAGACCCATAGAAATTAATGGGTCAGGATTCAATGCGGGTGCAATGCGGGAATTGAACGTACTGTATGGAAAACTCGCTCGTGTGAAAGGGGCCTTAAAGTGCCCTTGAAAAAAAACTAAAAGAGGCCCCAAGTTGTAGGCAGGTCCAAATGGACAGAAGGCGGGGCCACACAAGTATCCGAGGACAACACAAGTAGATGGGACCAGCAATACCTTAATGCAACACAAAATACCGCCCCAGCAGAGCCAGATACCACAGTGCAGCACAAAATACCGCCCTGGCAGAGCCAAATACCACAGTGCAGCACAAAATACCGCCCCAGCAGAGCCAGATACCACAGTGCAGCGCAAAATACTGCTCCAGCAGAGCCAGATACCACAGTGCAGCACAATATACTGCCCCAGCAGAGCCAGATACCACAGTGCAGCACAAAATACCGCCCTGGCAGAGCCAGATACCACAGTGCAGCACAAAATACCGCCCTGGCAGAGCCAGATACCACAGTGCAGCACAATATACCGCCCTGGCAGAACCAGATACCACAGTGCAGCACAAAATACCGCCCTGGCAGAGCCAAATACCACAGTGCAGCACAAAATACCGCCCCAGCAGAGCCAGATACCACAGTGCAGTGCAAAATACTGCTCCAGCAGAGCCAGATACCACAGTGCAGCACAATATACTGCCCCAGCAGAGCCAGATACCACAGTGCAGCACAAAATACCGCCCTGGCAGAGCCAGATACCACAGTGCAGCACAAAATACCGCCCTGGCAGAGCCAGATACCACAGTGCAGCACAATATACCGCCCTGGCAGAACCAGATACCACAGTGCAGCACAAAATACCGCCCTGGCAGAGCCAGATACCACAGTGCAGCACACAATACCGCCCTGGCAGAGCCAGATACCACAGTGCAGCACAAAATACCGCCCTGGCAGAGCCAAATACCACAGTGCAGCACAAAATACCGTCCTGGCAGAGCCAGATACCACAGTGCAGCACAAAATACTGCTTCAGCAGAGCCAGACACCACAGTGCAGCACAATATACTGCCCCAGCAGAGCCAGATACCACAGTGCAGCACACAATACCGTCCCGGCAGAGCCAAATACCACAGTGCAGCACAAAATACCGCCCCAGCAGAGCCAGATACCACAGTGCAGCACAATATACTGCCCCAGCAGAGCCAGATACCACAGTGCTGCACAAAATACTGCTTCAGCAGAGCCAGACACCACAGTGCAGCACAATATACTGCCCCAGCAGAGCCAGATACCACAGTGCAGCACACAATACCGTCCCGCCAGAGCCAAATACCACAGTGCAGCACAAAATACCGCCCCAGCAGAGCCAGATACCACAGTGCAGCACAATATACTGCCCCAGCAGAGCCAGATACCACAGTGCTGCACAAAATACCGTCCCGGCAGAGCCAAATACCACAGTGCAGCACAAAATACTGCCCCGGCAGAGCCAAATACCACAGTGCAGCACAAAATACCGTCCTGGCAGAGCCAGATACCACAGTGCAGCACAAAATACTGCTTCAGCAGAGCCAGACACCACAGTGCAGCACAATATACTGCCCCAGCAGAGCCAGATACCACAGTGCAGCACACAATACCGTCCCGGCAGAGCCAAATACCACAGTGCAGCACAAAATACCGCCCCAGCAGAGCCAGATACCACAGTGCAGCACAATATACCGCCCTGGCAGAACCAGATACCACAGTGCAGCACAAAATACCGCCCAGGCAGAGCCAAATACCACAGTGCAGCACAAAATACTGCCCCGGCAGAGCCAAATACCACAGTGCAGCACCAAATACTTCTCCAGCAGAGCCAGATACCACAGTGCTGCACAAAATACCGCCCCAGCAGAGCCAGATACCACAGTGCAGCACAATATACTGCCCCAGCAGAGCCAGATACCACAGTGCTGCACAAAATACCGTCCCGGCAGAGCCAAATACCACAGTGCAGCACAAAATACTGCCCCGGCAGAGCCAAATACCACAGTGCAGCACAAAATACCGTCCTGGCAGAGCCAGATACCACAGTGCAGCACAAAATACTGCTTCAGCAGAGCCAGACACCACAGTGCAGCACAATATACTGCCCCAGCAGAGCCAGATACCACAGTGCAGCACACAATACCGTCCCGGCAGAGCCAAATACCACAGTGCAGCACAAAATACCGCCCCAGCAGAGCCAGATACCACAGTGCAGCACAATATACCGCCCTGGCAGAACCAGATACCACAGTGCAGCACAAAATACCGCCCTGGCAGAGCCAAATACCACAGTGCAGCACAAAATACTGCCCCGGCAGAGCCAAATACCACAGTGCAGCACCAAATACTTCTCCAGCAGAGCCAGATACCACAGTGCTGCACAAAATACCGTCCCGGCAGAGCCAGATACCACAGTGCAGCACAAAATACTTCTCCAGCAGAGCCAGATACCACAGTGCTGCACAATATACCGTCCCGGCAGAGCCAGATACCACAGAGCGGGCCGCAGCACGACCACGGGGCGCACACATTCGTGTGCAGGAGGCCTTAGTGGATTTTTTCATAGAATCCATAGCAAATATCCACAGCTGAAACTTGGATTTCTGCCGCACGTGGATAAGTCCCACTGTAATTAAAGGGGGGCATATCTGCCCCATGAATGGGTGCCGGCACTGTAGACATATGCATGTGACATGTATGAATTATTTGCACAGAAATGTCAGACATATTTAGTCCAGTCTGTTAGGGACGTAAAATGCCCCAAAATCTTTGGCACTGAAAGGGCTAAAGGGAATGTCTCATGTATTCAGATTTAGTTTTATTAATCAGATGTAACCCTGTAGAAGGCAAATAATTTGTTCTGTCTTGTCATTACTTTTTTTATTTTTGAAAAAGAAAAAAAGGTGGCAGCCATTTTGGAGACACACTCTCCATCCTGTCTGTATTGCCAGTGCAGCAGGGTGCGTGCGCTTTATGGCAGCCCGGACTGTTGGCTAGCTGCTTAAAGGGAACCTGTCACCCAAAAATCGCCTATTAAGCTGTTTACAGTACCTTATAGTGCTGTATAGTCGTTTCCTGATGCACTTTTTGTTAGTTTTGCAGCATGTATGCTCAGTCAGAAATCGATGTTATATTCAGCTGCTGCCCCGTGCTTCAAGTCAGGCTTGAAGTCACGGGGGCAGCGGCCTCGGCGTCTTACATGGCCCTCTCCCCGCCCCCTGCCTCTGTGACTGACAGCCGAAATCCGATTCCGGGACCGCGCTCAACGGCCGCATGCGCAGTAAAGGGCGGCAGGAGCGCGGTCCCGGCTGCCGCGCGTACTACGCGCCGTCTTACTTTCGCCGCACTGCGCATGCGCCCGACATCCTGTATCAAACGCGCCCGCGCCCAGATGCCGGGCGCGGGCGCGTTTGATACAGGATGTCTGGCGCATGCGCAGTGCGGCAAAAGTAAGACGGCGCGGCAGCCGGGACCGCGCTCCTGCCGCCCTTTACTGCGCATGCGGCCGTTGAGCGCGGTCCCGGAATCGGATTTCGGCTGTCAGTCACAGAGGCAGGGGGCGGGGAGAGGGCCATGTAAGACGCCGAGGCCGCTGCCCCCGTGACTTCAAGCCTGACTTGAAGCACGGGGCAGCAGCTGAATATAACATCGATTTCTGACTGAGCATACATGCTGCAAAACTAACAAAAAGTGCATCAGGAAACGACTATACAGCACTATAAGGTACTGTAAACAGCTTAATAGGCGATTTTTGGGTGACAGGTTCCCTTTAAAGGGATTGTGTCATCTGAAACATTGGTGGCGTATATCGCTAGGATATGCCACCAATGTCAGACAGATGGGACCCGCACCTATCTCTAGAATGGTGCTCCAATGTGAACGAGAGTGGAAAGCGTGGCCACCCCCCATTTCCATTCAGTTCTGTGGGAGCCCCAAAAATAACCGAACCCACTCTCATAGAAGTGTACGAAGAGCATTCTACACTCTCGTTCACTTTTGGGGCCCTGTTCTAGAGATAGATGGGGGTCCCAGAAGTGCTAGAAATACCAATGTATCAGATGACACAACCCCTTTAAAGGGCTTCTGTCAGCCCACTAAACCCTTTTTTTTTTTTCCCGTTAATATTAATCCCTACACTGCAAGCTCCCTGTACATATGCTAAATATAAATTTTCGTTCAGTAGATATTGTTAAAAATCAAGTTTTATAATATGTAAATTACCTTGCTACCAGCAAGTAGGGTGGCTACTTGCTGGTAGCAGCCGCATCCTCCTCTCATCATGACGCCCCCTCCGCCGTTTGATTGACAGGGCCAGGGAACGGGTTCGTTCTCTGCTGGCCCTGTTCGAATTCAAAATATCGCGCCTGCGCCGTACCTTTCTTTAATCGGTGCAGGCGCACTGAGAGGCGGCCTCTCTCCCGGCCGCTCCATCCTCAATGCGCCTGCGCCGGGTGTGGATGTGACGTCATCGGCGCAGGCGCACTGAGAGGCGGCCGCTCTGTCGGCCGCTCCATCCTCAATGCGCCTGCGCCGATGACGTCACATCTACACCCGGCGCAGGCGCATTGAGGATGAAGCGGCCGGGAGAGAGGCCGCCTCTCAGTGCGCCTGCACCGATTAAAGAAAGGTACGGCGCAGGCGCGATATTTTGAATTCGAACAGGGCCAGCAGAGAACGATCCCGTTCCCTGGCCCTGTCAATCAAACGGCGGAGGGGGCGTCATGATGAGAGGAGGATGCGGCTGCTACCAGCAAGTAGCCGCCCTACTTGCTGGTAGCAAGGTAATTTACATATTATAAAACTTGATTTTTAACAATATCTACTGAACGAAAATTAATATTTAGCATATGTACAGGGAGCTTGCAGTGTAGGGATTAATATTAATGAAAAAAAAAAAAAAGGGTTTAGTGGGCTGACAGAAGCCCTTTAAGCCCTCCACCATCACACACAGTCTAGCTGCGTCACCGCTCATCACCAGCAGGGGTCAGCACCTTTCTTTTGCTCTCCCTCTCCCAGCCTTCGATTACAGACGTAACAGCTCCATCTAGTGGCTGAACTGTGCTGCCAGTATTCCTGCGTCTTTTTCTGTCTGCACCTCTTCCTGGTGCAGGTCGCCTGACTGCCTGATGGGGATGATGTCCTTCTTAAGGTGGGCTCTAAAACACTCCCTCCCCTTCCCCCACACAGATCGGAGAATGACACTGGAGCTGCATACAGAGCCTCGTCTGTATAGGGGGCTATAGCACTGGTGTTACATCTTCCACCATCTGCCGATCATGTCTGAGTCTACACAGCAAAGTTTAAAAAAAAAAGAGCTCCAGCTATAGTGCGCATTCCAGTGGACATTTTAAAAACTGCACTATTCCAAAATGTTATAAAAAAAAATACCATCAACATGCAAAGAAAAGTTAAAAACCTAATAAATGATGGGTCATTTCCTAATGATATGTTCCCTTAAACCTTCCAAAAGGACAACGACCCTAAAAGAACGGCAGGGGTGGCACAGGGACAAGTCTGTGAATGTCCTTAAGGGTCCCAGTCAGAGCCCGGACTTGAACTTGGTCAAACAAGGCCTGAAAATAGCTCCTCATCCAACCCAACAGATCTTAAGAGGATCTGCAAAGGAGACTAAGAGAAAATCCTCACTTAAGGTTGTAATGTGGAAGAAGTGCAGGGGTGTGAATACTTTGTGGGGGGGGATTGCTTCCATCACAATTAGGCCGGTGGATTGCGATGTTGATGTGAATTGCTGCCATTTTGTGCCTCCGTCACCCACTGAGCTAATTGATAAAACGTGTAGAGGAAACATAAAGCGAATGGTTGGTAAGGACCAGGCCCGACACAATGGCTGTCAGTGTAATTCCATCCACGGCTATGGCCGCCTTCCCTTTTCTGCTATCACGTGGACTTCCAGGCACACAGACTTCTGATGTAATCTTCCCTCTGACTGCGTCTCCACCTGCGTAGAAGGAATCATTGGAGTGACTCATCCGGTTGCCATTTACATGCACATTTTCAGTCCCCTCTGACTCCTGCTCACTGGAAATTTTCCAGTCTGCTGCTGGATTTTATTCCCCTCAAATCATCCAACACATTTTCGTTCGAGAAAAACTTCACTGTTGGACTGTAAGGCTCTCGCCACTCCGGTTCTCCCTCCTGCCTGTACTCATGGTCACCAGTGACTAGCCGTACTGGTGACCACCGCTGCCCCCATACCAGGGCTGCCCGCAGACAGGGTGATTTTGGGGGCTATTCAGCCACCAAATGCTTTCAGTTGTACCTGAAGTAATCTGCTCAATAGTAAGCTTCCTCCACTGGGGGGCAGCCATTGACTGACCACTGGAGGTGACCATCGGAGGACACATGGCTGGAGCACGTAATAAGGACACTCTCTGGCCGTGGTACTGTCCGTGGGTGTACTCAGGGGTGCACCGCCAATGAGGCCAGGTGAGGCGATCGCCTCAGGCAGCACCAGGTAGGGCAATGAGCGCTTTCATTGTGGCAAAGGGGTTAGGTTAAGAAATTAGCATTGAGTTTTTGCCTCAGGCAGCAGAAAGGCTAGGTGCACCCCTGGGTGTACTCTTCAGCTGTGGTACTCTTCATGGCAAATGTCACTCTTAATGGGGGTACTCTTTGGCTGGGGCATTGTTAATGAGAGGATCTTTATGGCTAGGATGAAAGTTGTGGTCTCATGAACACAACCCCTGCTCTGCTCATATGCCCTATAGGCTTCCATTCTGGTGGACTTCAGGTTTCCATGTATTACATGGATGGATATTCATCTGAATAACCACCATATTATACTACATAGATCCTGAAGCAGCCATTGTAGGTAAAATGCCCTTCTGGCTGTGAGTTCCCCCATCAAAACCAGAAAACACCCCCTTTAAGGATGGGGGGCATCTGCATTAGGCGATAAAGAGGTTGTTCAACTTTGGAGGGGGTTTTGGCGACTCCCGTCACAGTCTCCTGGGTAAACCTACAAGGGGAAGTATACTTCCTTCCTTCCCGGCGCTCCACAGCCTGGGCTGCTCCCTGGATGTCAACCTCCTGTTTGACGCTGCTGCAGCCAGTGACATCTGAGGAAGGTGGCAGTTCACTACTGAAACGCGTCGCTTGTTTTTATACTTTTATTTATTTTGATAAATTTGTTAATTGGTATTCAGTGCAGCGACCTGTCAATCCCAGTGTCATATGTCACAGTACAGGGATAATGTACACAGTGATGTCACAGTACAGGGATAATGCACACAGTGATGTCACAGTACAGAGATAATGTACACAGTGATGTCACAGTACAGAGATAATGTACACAGTGATGTCACAGTACAGGGATAATGTACACAGTGATGTCACAGTACAGGGATAATGTACACCGTGATGTCACAGTACAGGGATAATGTACACCGTGATGTCACAGTACAGGGATAATGTGCACAGTGATGTCACAGTACAGGGATAATGTACACCGTGATGTCACAGTACAGGGATAATGTACATTGTGATGTCACAGTACAGGGATAATGTACATCGTGATGTCACAGTACAGAGATAATGTACACAGTGATGTCACAGTACAGAGATAATGCACATAGTGATGTCACAGTACAGAGATCTTGTACACAGTGATGTCACAGTACAGGGATAATGAGAACAGTGATGTCACAGTACAGTGATAATAAACACAGTGATGTCACAGTACAGGGATAATGCACATAGTGATGTCACAGTACAGGGATAATGTACACCATGATGTCACAGTACAGGGATAATGTACATTGTGATGTCACAGTACAGGGATAATGTACATCGTGATGTCACAGTACAGAGATCTTGTACACAGTGATGTCACAGTACAGAGATAATGTACACAGTGATGTCACAGTACAGGGATAATGCACATAGTGATGTCACAGTACAGAGATCTTGTACACAGTGATGTCACAGTACAGGGATAATGAGAACAGTGATGTCACAGTACAGTGATAATAAACACAGTGATGTCACAGTACAGGGATAATGCACATAGTGATGTCACAGTACAAGAATTACTATTAAAATGTGTTTCCCATTCAATTTTCCCTCATCCATCGTCATCTGTACCTGCACGGTCCGACTTGTTGAGCCCCATAGCAGCTGCCCTGTCTGCCACCCCCACTGATAGTTGCGCCCCTGGTCCTGTATCACAGTGTAACTGTGAGCGGTAATGGCATCCTGCCAGTCCTGCGATTTCATGGAGACCTGTTCTTCGGGCAGAATGAAGGAGTTATACATAATATATATAATAACTGCATAATACATGTAGTAAATAAAGGTTAGCATACAGGGCGATCTGTACCCGACTCTTCAGTCACCACCCATGGGTGCACTTATACCATCCACTAGCCTTGTATTATCAGGGCATCTGTATGAAGCCATAATGTAAAGGTTTGCCCTCCTCCCAGGGCATGATGCCGCCATTTTAAGCTCTTATATGATATCCTTGCTCTGGGAGATCTAGTGAACGGGGTAAGAGGTGTAGCATACGGGCACCATAGCGGATAAATGACTGGGGAGGTGAGAGGAGGCAGACGAGGGAAGCATGGGATTACAGCGAGCTAATGAGGAGTCATTGCCAGTGCTGACTGTCTCCCGCCCCCTTCGTGCCTTGACAGACTCCGGTTGCCATGGATACAGACAGTAATGCAGCTTCTTAATGGGAGGGAGACGCTAAATGGGAGCAGTCTGACTGATGCCAGTTTAAGGGGCCCCATTGTCTGGGCATCTTCTAATTGCCACGTAATGGAGTGTGCCTGCACCATTTTACAACGTAATGACTGGTTTACCTGCTGGCATCTCAGATAGATCAGTAATTAAAACGTAACCTAGTGCGACGCCGATGATGTAAGCATGCCCTTCTCCACGTACAGAAGGTTAGACGGAGAATAAAGGGCACAGGTGGCATCCAGAAGAAATGCTAGTCTCACACGGGCCAGACAGTTATCTTAAAGACACTTAATAATGGAGGGTGTGAAGGGTTACCAGACAGTGGACTGCTAAGGGTTAATGAACATGGTTCGAAGATGACCGTCGTAGCAGCAGTTAACCTCTCCAAAAGACCACCGCTTTCAGAAGACCACTCCCTGAGATAGGTTTTCTGCTCCACTTTAGAACATGCATACTGGCCATCTTCTTTGAGAAGACCACCCCTGAGACTGGTTTTCTGCTCCACCATAGAATAGGCATACTGGACATCATCTTTGAGAAGACCACCCCTGAGACTGGTTTTCTGCTCCACCATAGAGTATGCATACTGGCCATCTTCTTTATGAAGACCACCCCTGAGATCGTTTTTTTACTCCAACATACAGTATGCATACTGGCAATCTTCTTTGAGAAGACCACCCCTGAGGTCGTTTTTTTACTCCAACATAGAGTAGGCATATTGGCCATCTTCTTTAAGAAGACCACCCCTGAGATCGTTTTTTTTTTTACTCCAACATAGAGTAGGCATACTGGCCATCTTCTTTGAGAAGACCACCCCTAAGATATGTTTTCTGCTCCACCATACAGTATGCATACTGGCCATCTTCTTTGAGAAGACCACCCCTGAGACTGGTTTTCTGCTCCATCACAGAGTAGGCATACTGGCTATCTTCTTTGAGAAGACCACTCCTGAGATTGGTTCTCTACTCCACCATAGAGTAGGCATACTGGCCATCTTCTTTGAGAAGACCACGCCTGAGATTAGTTTTCTGCTCCACCATAGAGTAGGCATACTTGCCATCTTCAGCGAGAAGCCAAACCCCCCCCCCCCCCCAATTTTTTTTTTTCTTTATTATTTTTTTTTTTGGGGGGGGGGGGGGTCATCTCAAAGAAATTGCGGTTCATCCTATCTGTTACGGATAGGATGAACCTGCAGCTGTGTGGCAATAAACAGGTTAATGAATAATATCACCTGCCGATCCAAGATCGAGCGGCAGAGGAGGATGCTGGGGGTGGTGGTGGAATAACTGGCAGGGTGGTAATGGAGGGGGGAGATAATAAGAGACAGGAGGAATGATTGCGAACAATGGGGCGGTGGGAGTTTCAGAACCTGGGATGGAGAGGAAGGGTGGAGAGGGAGAGAAGCGAGGAAGGGGAAGGGAGGAGAAGAGCAGAGCTCAGAACAATGAAGCATGGAGGAAAAATATTGATAGTGAGATAGGTAGAGACGAAGGGGCACAGCGTGCCTGAGAGGCTGCGTCACCCGCCCCTCCTTTTGGCGCTCCGCAATGCCAGCTGTTCCCATAGAAACCATCAGCGGGATAGATAGATGTTAACCATTCTCCTGCTACGTCATCTATTAGGAGGTCTGCAAAGTAATGCTTCATTGCCCAAGTTACTAACAGAGCACTGAATCAATTAACCCGAGGCTTGATACGGAACATTTTCCCGGGAGGAGGGACAGCTCGTCACTTCCACTTATTACGCCTGACATGCAATAATTGACTAATAGCGCTGGTCTCGAGCAGTGTTCACATTTGTACCCAATTACGTAGTGCTAATGTCTGTATTCTTTGATGCGCAATTGAATTTGCGGTCATGTGATCTTTTGTGTCATTGCTGAGGAATTTAGCATCAAGTTGTATTTGTTGTATTCTCTTCACTTTGTACGTTTACTGCATCCTCCGATTGTGACGCGCTATGGAATATATGTTGGCGCTCTATACCATCTTCCCTACCTAGCCAGCAGAAATTTAGGTTGTTTGCTCTTTAAAGTGTGTGTGGTCTCCTCTGCCATTAACTACTGGCATAAAACGGTCTGCGGCGCCCTTGTGCAACCGCCCTCCCCTCCTGCTATCACTGCGGTAACCTAGGTTTGACCAACACATTCGCACTTTGTTATGCGCTAGCGCCACCTCCTGGCCAGATAGTCATCTAGGCAAAGTAAGTCAATGCTAGAGCAACACAACCAGGAATGGCCTTGGCCTGACTCCCAGCATCTGAAACTTTTTTTTAGTTTGCAGCGTGAAGCCAAACATTTTCTACAAATATACCCAAAAAAATTCCAGTTGTCCCAATGTATTGCATTTTCGGAACATCTTGGCATGTGACCAGTGGCGCACATAGAGAAGTACGGGCCCCATATCAAGGATCAAACCAGGCCCCCCACACAGGACAGAAGGGTTTCCGCCTAAACCCTTTTCAGTGAACCTTGGGCCATTTTTTATCCACTGCTTCATTTGCTAAAAGTTGCTCCTTTAGAGGGTGGAGTCCTGACCAAGTTTTCACCACCAGTAGAAGAGGAGATGATCCCAACTAAGACTGGGCCCCCTCTTGCGCTGGGCCCCATAGCAGTCGCATGGTCTGCCGCTATGGTAGTTACGGCCCTGCATGTGACCTGCACCTGGATACTGTGCCTACGAAGTCATCAAGTAGGTAGGAAAGCAGAAACCCTGGGGATCAGTACTGACCTGGTAGATCCCATGCCCCTTTCTCTAGTTCCCACAGCTGTGTTCTGTTTACCTGGCTGCACTGGTGACGTCATCTCGACAACATGTGACCGCTGCAACTGGCTTCAGCGGTTTACCAACAGGCAAGTGATTGGCCATGTGTTGCTGATGAGACAACACCGTTGCAGTCGGGTAAACAGAACCCAGTCAGGAGAACCAGAAAGGGGGCACATAATGTGCCAGGTAAGTACCGGGGGCGCAGCTATAGGGGGTGCAAAGGTAGCAGTCGCTACCGGGCCCAGGAGCCTGAGGGGCCCAAAGACCCTTGTGCCACATAAGAAGACACTGGTATTATGGAAAGTGCATGCTGGTCAAGTTGCACCTCTGGCTGCAGGGAAGGGGTTAGGTATAGAATTTGGCATGGGGTGGGGGGTTAGGGGGTGGCATTTACATTTTTTAATTTTTGCCTCCCTGGTCACAAAGCACCGAGGGAAGGGGGGCCCAAGCTGAAATCTTGCACCAGGGCCCATGAGCCTTTAGCTACACCCCTGGTAAGTACTGATCTGTTCTTTACAGCACGCTACTTTCCAAGGTTGTCTGGTTTACTCCTGAAACTTAAAGGGGCTGTCTCACTTCAGCAAGTGGCATTTATCCTGTCGAGAAAGTAAATACAAGGCATTTACTAAATGTACTGTGATTCTCCATATTGCCTCCTTTGCTGGCTGGATTCGTTTTTCCATCACATTATACACTGCTCGTTCCCATGGTTACAGACCACCCTGCAATCCATCAGTGGTGGTCGTGCTTGCACACTATAAGAAAAAAATGCCAGCCTCTCTGGTGGCCGGGACCATGGGAGCGCACATAAGCCAGAGCTTTTTTTCTATAGTGTACATGAACATGGTGGCCGTAACCATGGAAACAAGCAGTATAGAATGTGATGGAAAAATGAATCCAGCCAGCAAAGGAGGCAATATGGACAATCACAATACATTAGTAAGGTTACTTTCACACTTGCGTTTACATTTTCCGGTATTGAGATCCGTCATAGGGTCTCAATACCGGAAAAAAACGCTTTTCGTTTTGTCCCCATTCATTGTCAATGGGGACAAAACGTAACTGAACAGAACGGAGTGCTCCAAAATGTATTCTGTTCCGTTTCTATACCAAAGAGCAAACCTCAGCAAGCTGCGGTTTTCTTTCCGTCATGGGAGTCGGAGCAAGACGGATCCATCCTGGCACAAAATGTAAGTCAATGGGGAAGGATCAGTTTTCACTGACACAGTCCCCCACTGACTTTCGATGGAGTTCATGACGGATCAGTCTTGGCTATGTTACAGATAATACAACCGGATCCGTTCATAACAGATGCAGACGGTTGTATTATCAGTAACGGAAGTGTTTTTGCTGGATCCAGTGAAAACGCTAGTGTGAAAAAAAGACAGGGACGGATGGACGAATGGGAACCAGTGCACAGGACTGGAGCAGCAGGGAGCAGGTAGGTGTCAATCAGGCTAGGAACCAGGCTATACTTACTGACAGAAGACAAGATTCAAACAACGCTTTAAGCAGCATACAGACATGACACAAAGGGGCAGATTTACACATGAAAACGCGCAACGATTTGTACTGTACGCCACTGTACTAAGGCACTTTTTTCACCTGGCTTGGCAAGTGGGCTTTACTTAGTGGGTAAGGAAGAGTGGCACTGCTTGAAGGGGTTAAGGCGTAATTTACCACAATGTGTGCCAAAGTAAGCCAGCTAATAGGGGATATAGACTAGACAGCCTACAGGTGCGCCAGATTTATCATCCGGCATCGGCCACTGATCTGGAGCCAAATTTAGAGTATAAGGCATCATGCACACAGCCTTTGCCCGGCCACGCCCGTATTGCATACTGCAAACAGCGGGTCCGCGGTATATGGACACCGGCCGTGTGCACACTGCATCACAGATGTGGACCCATTCACTTGAAGGTCCGGTGCGGAACAGAGGCACAGAAGCATTATGGAGTGCTTCAGTAAGGATTCTCTCCGTGTCTCTGCACATGTTCTATTTTTTTTTTTGCGGTGCGGACAGATCACGGAACCATTCATGTTGAATGGGTCTGGATCCGTCCGCGGCAACCACATGGATGGTGCCCGTGCATTAGGGACTGCAATGAACAGCTCTCTATATATACACAGTCATAGAAGGGAGGCTGTCAATCACTGATGGGTCCGCACAGTCAGAGGGGAGGCTGTCAATCACTGATGGGACCGCACAGTCAGAGGGAAGGCTGTCAATCACTGATAGGACCGCACAGTCAGAGGGAAGGCTATCCATCACTGATAGGACCGACTCCTCATAGAGGGAAGCTGTCAATCACTGATAGGACCGCACAGTCAGAGGGAAGGCTGTCAATCACTGATAGGACCGACTCCTCATAGAGGGAAGGCTGTCAATCACTGATGGGACCGCACAGTCAGAGGGAAGGCTGTCAATCACTGATAGGACCGCACAGTCAGAGGGAAGGCTATCCATCACTGATAGGACCGACTCCTCATAGAGGGAAGCTGTCAATCACTGATAGGACCGCACAGTCAGAGGGAAGGCTATCCATCACTGATAGGACCGACTCCTCATAGAGGGAAGCTGTCAATCACTGATAGGACCGCACAGTCAGAGGGAAGGCTGTCAATCACTGATAGGACCGCTCAGTCAGAGGGAAGGCTGTCAATCACTGATAGAACCGCACAGTCAGAGGGAAGGCTGTCAATCACTGATAGGACCGACTCCTCATAGAGGGAAGCTGTCAATCACTGATAGGACCGCACAGTCAGAGGGAAGGCTGTCAATCACTGATAGGACCGACTCCTCATAGAGGGAAGCTGTCAATCACTGATAGGACCGCACAGTCAGAGGGAAGGCTGTCAATCACTGATAGGACCGACTCCTCATAGAGGGAAGCTGTCAATCACTGATAGGACCGCACAGTCAGAGGGAAGGCTGTCAATCACTGATAGGACCGCACAGTCAGAGGGAAGGCTGTCAATCACTGATAGGACCGCTCAGTCAGAGGGAAGGCTGTCAATCACTGATAGGACTGCACAGTCAGAGGGAAGGCTGTCAATCACTGATAGGACTGCACAGTCAGAGGGAAGGCTGTCAATCACTGATAGGACCGCACAGTCAGAGGGAAGGCTGTCAATCACTGATAGGACCGCCTCTTGGACTGAAAATCTCAGAATAAAATGGAATGAAAATTAATAAAAATACACGTTATACTAAATCTTTTCCCATAAAACTACATATCAGACTGCTCAGCTCCTCCTGCTCTATGACATGCTGCCTGCAGATTAGACACTATGTTCAACGTGTCACGTTCCCTTTGAGTGCACTGTGTAAACGTATGACATCTGTATGAGACCCACTGCACAACATGCACGATTGGGCAGCCATCCTGAGCCATTTTCAGAGATATGCTTTAAAGCTGCCACACAAACCATAGGAATCTGTTGACCGGAGTTGACACATTGACTTGTATGGGAGTGTTGTGGTCATGCTCTGTGACCTCTGCAAAGTTCATTGCACAGGGAAGGGGATGAAGTGGCATGTCCATTACCTGTTGTCTATGGTGGATCCATGTGTTACTCATGCAGAGGTGCTACTTTTCATTGTAATCCTGCCCGTGTTGATAAGCTGACTGCTGAGAAGTCTCTATAGAACAGTGCCAGCCTGTTATGAGGTTCAGTGGTCAGAGTGAAAACTGAAGGATTTATTTATTTATTTATTAATATATTGATGGTAGTGATGTAGAAAAAAAGAAAATCCTAAAATCTTGATTTAAACAATTTTATTTTCTGATGACACATTCCCTTTAAGGGTATCCCATAAACCCTGGGCAGTATCTGCTCTTATATTAGGCAAGAAATATATAAATGTCATACAGACAAAGGGAGAAACCAGGTGAATGACTCCTAAACCTAACAAGAACATTGCACATTACCAACCTTAGGTGTACTTACCATATTCCTGTGCAAAAATGTCATGCAAATCCAGCCAAACACAAGGCACAGCAATGACAAGTGCCTCTCATTTTTCCTCTTTATGCATAAAAATATATAAACTGTTTAAAAAAAAATAAGAGAACACTTGAATCAGACATCGAATTTTGATGAATGAAAGATTCAAGTTGATAATCTTTCCTTGTATAAACTGTGCAATTTGTTAAGAACAAGAAGATGGAAACCAAAATAAAGGCCTGTCTCACTTCAGCAAGTAGCATTTGTTACGTAGAGAAAGTTAATACAAGGCACTTACTAATGTATTGTGATTAGGGATCGACCGATATTGATTTTTTAGGGCCGATACCGATACCGATAATTTGTGAACTTTCAGGCCGATAGCCGATAATTTATACCGATATTCTGGGAATTTTCATTTTTGAAAAAAAAATTAAAATTCCCACAAATCTGCTGAAAATTAATGTTTATTTTTATTGTAAATCTTTCTTTTTCATTTATATTTAATATTTTGGTGTTTTTATTTTTATTACTTTTATTTTTTTTTAAACTAACTTTTAGCCCCCTTAGGGACTAGAACCCTTGTCCTATTCACCCTGATAGAGATCTATCAGGGTGAATAGGAGCTCACACTGTCCCTGCTGCTGTGTGCTCTGTGCACACAGCAGCATGGAGCTTATCATGGCAGCCAGGGCTTCAATAGCGTCCTGGCTGCCATGGTAACCGATCGGAGCCCCAGCATTACACTGCTGGGGCTCCGATCGGAGGAGCAGGGGAGAGGGAATCCTGTGGGGGGCGCACTGCGACTGGGGTGGGGGGGGGGGGGGGGGCGCGCACCACTGCTTAATAATGGGGGGGGGGGGCGCACTGCGCCACCAATGCTTAATACTGGGGGGGCTTGGGGGGGAGGCGCACTGCGCCACCAATGCCTAATATTGGGGGGGAGGGGGGCGCACTGCGCCACCAATGTCTGATACTGGGGGGCTTGGGGGGGCGCACTGCGCCACCAATGAAGCTTAATTTCTAATTTATTCATATACAGGAGGCGGGAGCTGGCTGCAGGATCACATAGCCGGCTCCCGACCTCTATGAGCAGTAGCTGCGATCCGCGGCACCTGAGGAGTTAACTACCGCAGATCGCAGCTACAGCTCATAGAGGCCGGGAGCCGGCTATGTGATTCTGCAGCTCCCGCCTCCTGTATATGAATTAATGTGATATTAAGCTTCATTGGTGGAGCAGTGGCCATAGCTCCTCCCCTCCTCTTGTCCCCTGTCCTCCCATTGGCTGGAGCGGCAGCAGCAGCACAGGGGGAGGAGACACTGCTCCTTCTCCCCTGTGCTGCTGCTGAGGGAACACGGAGAGCGCTGTCAGCAGCGCGATCTGTGTTCCCAGTACGCTATCGGAATATCGGCAAAATAAATGCCGATACCGATAACGTTCAAAATCCTGAATATCGGCCGATAATATCGGTAAATCCGATAATCGGTCGATCCCTAATTGTGATTGTCCATATTGCCTCCTTTGCTGGCTGGATTCATTTTTCTATCGCATTACACACTGCTCATATCCAGAGGTTACGACCACCCTCTAAATCCAGCAGCGGTGGTCGTGCTTGCACACTATATAAAAAAGTGCCGGCCTCTCTGGTGGCTGGGACTGCAGGAGTGCCCATAGGCACTTCTTTCTATGGTGTGCAAGCACAGGGTGGTCGTAACCCTGGATACAAGCAGTGTATATTGTGATGGAAAAATGAATCCAGCCAGAAAAGGAGTCAATATGGATAATCACAATACATTAGTAAGTGCCTTGTATTAGGTTAGCTATCACATGGAGGTTTGTGTGACCCCCCCCCCCCCCCCCAAGGATATGCCTCACCAGACCATAATCAACCCTTCACCAAACCAGTCACTCCAGATGATGTTGCAGGCAGCGTAACATTCGCTTAGGCATCTCCAGACTCTTTCACATGTTCTCTATGTGAACCTGCTCTCATCCGTCAAGAAAATGGGTCACCAAAAGTGGACATGCCAATTCTGGTCTTCTCTTAAGTCTGTTTCTCAAAGTTTGGTCAGGAACATGCAGAACCACAGCCTGCTGGAGATCATTTTGTAGGGTTCTGGCAGGGCTTCCTCGCACAAAGGAGACGATACCGGTCCTGATGCTGAGTTGATGCCCTTCTGCGGTTCCGTCCAGCACTCCCCAGGTCCTGGTATTGTCTCCATGCTCTTCAGACTGTGCTGGGAGAAACAGCAAACCTTCTTGCAATTACATAAATGGATGTGCCATCCTGGAGAAGCAGGACTACCTGTGCAACCTGATTGGGCTTCAGGTACCACCTATTTGTAGTGACAAGGACACTAGGAAGCCACAAAACTAAAGGAATCAGGAAGGATAAGTAGAGAGTAAATGCCTGCAGCCACCACCTACAAAACCATTCCCTTTTAGGGGGGGTTGTCATGTTGTTACCTCTCCAGGGCAGATAAATGTACAGACTGATATCACTTAAGTTTACATGACTAGGGGATACACTATCATGCTTAAAGGAGTTGTCCCACAAAATATATATATTATTTTTTTTTTAAACCAGCACCTGGATCTGAATACTTTTGTAATTTCATGTAATTAAAAATGTTGTATAGCCCATTCAGTATTCACTGAAATCTATCTGTATAGCGCCACCTACTGTTTGCCCTTTTTCTAAATTCCCTGTCCAGCTCACTGAGGTTTATATACATGCTCAGTTCAATCCTCCAACTGCCACTAGGCAGTATAAAGGGACACCCCCCCCCCCCCTTCCTGGGAGCCAAGCAAAGTAGCAGAGGTAGGGGAGAGAAAGAGCTGTATGCCAGCAACGGGAAGCAGGTATGTATGCTTCCCAGGTCTGCCAAAGGTAGGGGTGGGTGCTAAGTGTTCCCTTAAAGAGGTTGTCCTGATGGCCTATCCTTAATGACAGCAGCGCTGCAGTGACAAGCTCAGCCCACTAAAATGTTGACCAGCTAATCAGCGGGGATGCATGGTGTCAGACTCCCTAATCGGCGGGGATGCATGGTGTCAGACTCCCTAAATCAGTGGGGATGCATGGTGTCAGACTCCCTAAATCAGTGGGGATGCATAGTGTCAGACTCCCTAAATCGGTGGGGATGCATGGTGTCAGACTCCCTAAATCAGTGGGGATGCATGGTGTCAGACTCCCGGCAATCACCTAGTGATAGTGATTGGTTCAGGCTGTAACATCTCGCATCAACAGATAACCATGTATATTATGAATTTCCATATTTTTTATGTAACACATATTGTAGTTCCTCATCAAACGGGACAGGGGTCCGGCGCTCTAGCTGTTGTGAAACTACAACTCCCAGAATGCTCCAATAACTCACCAGCTTGCACATGGTTTGTATCCATTCTGTTTTCAGAAAGGCGAGCAAGCAAGGCTGCAGTGTACAGCACAAGGGATACAGCACCATATTAAATCTCTGAAGAGAAAGGAGGTAGATTTCCAACTACATTACATTTGCATTAAAAGTCATTGATCATAGCTGTGCAGAGCTAAAAAGCAGTTATTAGTAAAACTTCCTAAAGCGTCAAAAAACACAGCAAAAATCTAATACATTTCCACCTTGTGATGGATGCCACAGAAATGGTGGTTAAAGATTTTCCGGGACACTCTCTGAAGACAGATTTTTATTTATTTATTTTAACAAAATAAATAAGATTGCTTTGTGTCAGTGGCCTCTTCATTATACTTTTCCCGTTTGGTTCCTCTCTCTCCGCCGTGTGTCAGAATTTGGCACATGCAACTACAATGGGTTAATGGTTTCAATCCAAATGTGGGGGGAAAAAAACAAACTTCAAACTTTTGCAAAGGAGGCTGGGCACTTCTCATATTTGTTAACATTTACGTCACTTATTTCACAAGCTCATATGTTAGGGCGGTTCTTTATTACTGCCATGGCCAGAACCTACAGTAACACCTCAAAAATCTCTAATTGTTGTGCCGACTTATGGGCACTAGAACTGGAATGACAACTGTGACAGCTCCCATACCGCTGTCCTATGACAACTCTTCCTGTTTCAGTGATCAGAAGGGCACAAGTGTTAAGGGGACACTTGGTGACCAATCAAAATCCAGAATTCATTTTTCCAGAACAGGTGATTAGTTGCTATGAGGCCCCCTATCCTCAAAAGGGTCTTTACAACTGATGACCGGTCATCAATATCTGATCGTAGAAGTCCGACGCCATTTTGGAATATCTGATCGTAGGAGTCCAACGCCATTTTGGAATATCTGATCGTAGGAGTCCGACGCCATTTTGATTGGTCACCTAGTGACCCCTTAACACTTATGCACTTCTGAACACAGAGACAGGAAGTGTTGTCATGGGACACCTGTAAAGGAGCTGTTACAGAGGATAGATCATCAGTTGTAAAGTCTCGGAAAACCCTTTTAAAAGGGCATTCCCATCACAGACAATGGGGGCGTATCGCTAGGATATGCCCCTATTGTCTGATAGGTGCGGGTCCCACCTCTGGGACCCACACCTACACTGAGAACGGGGCGGTGGCCGGGCAAGCGCCGTGTTCTCCCATTCACTTGGCGGTGGCCGGACCCTGGGGAAACCCGGGGTTCTCCAGCCACCATTCTCCCGCTCCGTTCTCAGCGTGGGTGCGGGTTTCAGAGGTGCACCTATTAGACAAGGGGGACATATCCTAAAGATATGCCCCATTGTCTGTGATGGGAATACCCCTTTAAGATTACTCTGAGATGAAAGATGACAAGCAGAGGGGTTTTCTCCAAATGCTGGTACCACGACACACTGAATCAGTTTTAAAACTTAAAGGTTCGAGTCAGAAAAAGGGTATGTTTTTTTTTTTTTTTTCCCCTAGAAGCAGCACCATTCCCGTCCATGGCCTGAGGTATAGACGCTCAACCTCATTCTCTTGTATCAGAATGAGTCGCAATACCAGAAACAGATCATGGACAGCTGTGGCGCTGTTTACAGATAAAAAGCAGACCCCTTGTTCTAATCCTGGACATCCCCTTTGAGGGGTTTAGTAGTTCTCCTTTAAGGGGCCCGGATAAAGGTGATTGGCAATAGACTAAAATCGCTCCTCCCTTCCTAAATAAAAATATATAACTGTATAAAAGCTGTAGGAGTAATCTGCTGCTGTCTCGAGAATAATCGGCTGGAAGCAGATACCTGATATAGTGCGGTATATGATAAGTGGTTCATGGTACAAGCTGTCATATCAGTCTCTCCAGAGAGCGCAGAAACACCTACGACAACATGAATACTTCCCTTCAATTTGTCATGAGATAAAAGAAATCTGCAGATTCTTCCCCAGGCAGCAGGTCTCCCTCCGGGTGCATTGGCAGAGCATTACCCCGCAAACCTTAATGTTAATTAATATATAGGTAGACTGACATGGGAGATGTTAATGGGGTCCTGCACTAACCTCACTCGCAGCCATGCACTAATGGCCCACATCACCATAATATCTGTGCACAGGGCAGAGGTACCAGTTTAGAACGTAACCCTGGGGGGCAGCGTGGGTAGTGGCGGTTATGTAACACAGGAAGAAGCTGCGTTGATATCAGATTACAAGCGTTAACTAAAATGTATTTACTTGTATAAAATGTGGCTTTAAAAAATATTGCATGACCGCCCGAATTGTGTCCCTGGTCTGCGGGACTCCATGTGTCTCTTGATACTGTCGGAAGTAGACATGGGTTATACACAGTAAGGATTCCATAGCTCTCGTGTTTAAATAGTAAAAGCAGCGCCCCCCCGTACATATCGCATTCATATACACATCAGATATGTTCCGCTGCACCAGCAGATTCTCTCCCTTTGTAAGAAACTAAACTCCTGTTGGTTTTGCCCCATTAAAACCATTTAATGGTTAGTGGTTGTAGGGCAGCGATGAGCCGCCGTGGGTAACTTTTCTCTGGCCAGGTTAAAAGCAAAGATGCATAGGGGAGAGGAAGCCCCCGCTGAGTGTATGGATAGAAGATGGGGAGTGCAGAAGGAGGGAGGAAACGTGTGCTGGTCTAAGAGAGGCCCTTGAAGGCATCCAGATTGAAAGCAGTATCCAGGAATCTCTTCAGTTCCGTCGTGTGGGTCTTCTTGTTGCCGGTGGCTGGGGCTGCTGCGGGATCTCGGCCGGCATACCTGGAGCATAGAAAGAGAAGTGTCATCAGAAGGAGGACCTCCCACCGGAAGCCAAACTCTCTTAGGGCTCATGCGCACGACCGCATTTTGTTTTCGTGTCCGTTTTTTTTTTTTTTTTGTTTGCAGCATGTATGCGGAACCATTCACTTCAATGGGTCCGCAAAAAAAAAATAAAAAAAAATATGGAAATGACTCAGTGTGCATTCCGTTTCCATATGTCTGCCATTTCGTCCCGCAAAAGAATATAACATGTTCTATTCTTGCCTATTTTGCAGACAAGGACAAGCATTTTTACAACGGATGCAACACGGATGTCACCCATTTTTTATTTATTTTTTTGCGGATCGCTCATGTGCATGAGCCCTTAGTCAGTGATCATGTTAAGCCCTACATTTGGCGAATGTGCTATAATAAGATCCGGGGAGAACACTGCATGGCAACAGGAGTCTATAGGCGACGCATGCGATTGTATGTCATATGTTGGCTCTTTAGGTTTGGTGTATATGTTGGGAAATCTTCCTGCCATATAAACAAATTCTGAATGGCGCCCTATCAACTTCTAAACACCCCCCTTCCCTCAATGCCACGGGATATGTCGGGTGAAGCATACTTACTTGCGCCCCGACACTCGGTTTTGGCTCCTAGGATCCACAGCTATCTTCTCCAGACTTGCAGCACAGCAGGTAAACATATGGCATGAACAGGGGTCATGTGCACCGCTGCAGCCACTGACCGGCCACAGTGGCGACGTGTCCTCTAAGAGGCATATGACTCAGTGACATGCCACCTGGGGGACATGTCACCGTTCCAGCCAGTCATTGGCTGCAGCTGTGTCCGTGACCCCTTTTTCAAGCTGGAGCCAGGATAGAGTATCAGGAAACAGGTACATATGCTTCAACAGGGTGGGGGTTTAAAAACGGATATGGGGTGGACAACCCTATTAACTTCTATATCTTGTATATGATCCAATAAAATATATGGAACAATAAAACAGTTGTATAGCAACTTAAAGGGGTTGTCCATCAATATTAAAGGCGTTATCAGTTAATATATACTGATGACCTATTGTCAGGATAAGTCATCAATATCAGATCAGCAGGGGTCCGACCCCCGGGACCCCTGCTAATCAGCTGTTAGAAGAGGACGGGTGCTCAATGAGCGCTGCAGCCTCTTTCTAGGCCATGTGACATCACCGTACATCGCTCACATGGCCTAGTTGCAGCTCAGCCCCATACAAATGAATGATGTTGAGCTGCAATAACCAAGCACAGCAGCTGTACAATGCTTGCAAAGCTGCTGAAAGCTGGCTACTTATATGATGTGGACAGATGTGCTTCATACTCACCAGACAGGTTTAGTGCGGTATATTGTGGTGCGTAATCTTGGCTTCACATAATCGTAATATCCCTGGTTCTTGTGCTCCTCTTGGCACCAAACTATCTCTGCATTAGGGTACTTATTGACTTCTTTTTCCAGAAGGTCAAATGGGAATGGAGACAGCTAGAGACATGAGAGAAAAGTGAGCAAGGTTATTCTGCATGTCTAAAGAAACGGTCAGAAAGCCTACGCACGAATTGCTTGACCTGGTGCTATACTATGCTGATGTATGACAATTCTCGTACCTGCTCCACGCGGGTGATAGCCACCTCAGCTTCCATTTCCTTGGTGCTGCGTTCTTTGGTCAGGTCATAGTACACTTTTCCCGAGCAGAAGATTATGCGCTTCACTCCAGCAGGGTTCTGGGATGCAGGTCCAGCATCTGGGATAATTCTTTCAAAGTGTGTGCCTGGAAGGCAACGGTGGCAAGTATCCATTATGACAAAGTGGTCATCAGAGAGTGTATACAAAATCATATAGTATGTAGACCATTAGCATTTTTTGCATACCCGCAGGATATTCTATAAATTCCAACTCTGGCACCATTAAATATTGGAAGAAAGTAGGCGACGGTCTGTAATTCCTAAGACCTTAATGGAGAGGGCCATGCATAGAGGGCCATGCATGGTAAATGAATGGAGAATGTAGCAGCTGCAGGGATCAGGGGAAATTTGAGGGTCCCAAAGGTGGGGGCCACACCAATCAGGAATTTATAGTACATCCTGTGCACATGCAAGTTTAAAGGGGTGGTTCGAGCTAAAGATATTGGTGACCTAGCCTCAAAATAGGTCATCAATATCCTATCGGTGGGGGTAGGACAACTCCACCATTCAGCTGTTTCAGGCAGCTGTGGTGTTAGAAACTACATAGTGTACAGAGCTAAACAGAAGGCCTCATCCATTGTGTAGTTTCCGACACCAGAATACTGCAGCGCAGCGCCCCATTACTTGAATAGGAGCTGAGCTGCAGTGCTCTGGCACGGCCACTAGTCAGTGTATGTAGCTGAGCTCCGTACACAGTATCGTTTCCAGTGCAAAGGCTGCCCAAAACAGCTGACTGTTGGGACCATCAATATCTGTAGCCTGGAAAACCCCTAATATTTTCAGTGCAATCCGTCTTACCTGCCAACATGTCATCAAAGCTTGACCTGGCTTCAGGATGACGAAGGAGAGACTTTGGAGTGAAGACAATTAGCTAAAAGGCAAAAAACATTGAATGTAAATATAAGCGCAATGCACAATTATAACATGTTCATATAGAAGTTACACAGTATTCCTGTTTGTACATTTGTTTAAAAGGGTCATTTCATAAAGGCAACCTCTTCTCTAAAACCACAAAAAGCTGCCCATAGTCATCTGATCACTATTGGTCTTTCTTATGGAGAGCCCAGCAACCAGCTGGAAAGTTTGCAGTATTACATGGCACCCATTCAAATGAGTGACTATGTAATATATGGCCTGGCTGAATCAGGCATGACAGGCTGTATTGTACAAATATATATATTTCTGGCAGATATGTTTCCACAACCATACACACCGGTTTACGGAACGGGAGCAGGATCTGTCTGCGGAGCACATGGAAGAAGTTGGCTGGAGTGGAGCAATTGACAACGATCCAGTTACAATCATAAAGCTGACGAACAGCAAAGTCTTCAGAAGCTTTCTGGTGAGGAACGAAAAGGAAGAAATCACCTTCTGGTTCTGCATTTACTCCAGCAAATAAGCTCTATGTATTCTCATTCCCAGCATTATACACTTTTATTACAAGCTTTCCATCCATCTTCTATATTTATAGATAGATAGATTTGAGATAAATATATAGATGAGATCGATAGATAGACAGATAGATAGATATGAGATAAATAGAAAGATAAAAACTATCCCGTTCGTGTAGTACAGACAATCATACTATTAACCCCTAACTGGATGCTACTGGACAACTTCTAAGGCTACTTTCACACTAGCGGCACGGACCTCCGGCAGGGTATTCCGTCGGGTGAACAGCCTGTCGGATTCGTCCTGCCGCTAGTGAACGTGTGCACCCAGACTGCCGCTCCGTCCCCATTGACTATAATGGCGGCGGGGCGGAGTTCCGGCGAGAGGCTGGCGGAATAAATATCGGATATGTTGTAGTTTTATTCCGGCAGCCTCTCGCCGTGCCTTCGCCAGAACTCCACCCCGGCCCCAATATAGTCAATAGGAACGGAGCGGCAGTCCGGGGGCACATGTTCACTAGCGGCAGGACAGATCCGACAGGCTGTTCACCCGACGGAGGTCCGTGCCGCTATTGTGAAAGTAGCCCAAGTAAGGTAATATTCCCCTAATCCCCTTAAAGGGGTTGTGTCATGTTAGACATTGGGGGCATATGCCTCCAATGTCTGATAGGTGTGGGACCCGCACTTATCCTTAGAACAGAGCCTGCACTGCACATGCGCAGCCGTCCTCCATTCATTTCTATGGAAGTTCTGTAGATAGATGGCGCACTCTGCTATTTTTTGAAAACCCACTGAAATAGGCGGTGCAAGAGGGCGCACCACGCTACAGCCAACACTCCGTTCACTTCTATGGGGCTGACAAAAAAAGCCGAGCGGGCTTGGCTATTTTTGGGACTCCCATAGAAATGAATGAGGGGTGGCCGTGAATGCACAGAGCGTCCTCCTGCACTTTGTGAGCTTCTTTCTAAGGATAAGCGTGGGTACCGGAGGTTGGAGTCGCACCTATCAGACATCTAGCGATATGCCCCCAATGTCCAAAATAACACAACCCCTTTAAAGGGGTTGGGTGGTATGAAGAGAACGCAGTGCTCCCAGGAATGCTGTGTTCTCTTTACTGTTTACTCATCTTCAGTACTGTAGCAGTGAGCAGGGCAATTACAGCTCCTCCGACCCCATTCAGGAGCAGTTGTAGTTACACTCGGTCCCATTCAAGTGAGTGGGTCAGAGGAGCTGTAATTACATTGCTCTCCGCTGCAATGTTGCTAGTGAGCAGGTAAACAGTGAAGTGAAGGCGGCGCTCGCAGCAGCAGTGCGCTCTCTTCAAACAGCTGATAAGCGGGGTGCCAGGAGTTGGACCCCTGCTAATCTGATGATTGGAAACCAGACAAGTCCTGCTGGGAATCAATGCAATGGATGAAATCCTCATCTGCTAAAGTTACACAGAAAGTGAAGGAAACAAGAGGAAGACTTACTGGCCACACATCCGAGTCATCATTGCACATCTGCAGGAAGCGTTCAGGTCTTGCAGAGGAATGTTCGGGACCCTGTTGTACAAACGCAAATTTATGTTGTATGCAGTATAATTTCTTACATCCCCTACTGAATACCAAATCTAATCCAGACCTGTCATAGGGGCACTACTATAGAATGACAAGAGGGTGATTTTTTTAGGATGAAATGGTAACAATGTAGTAAGGTATGTGTCAATATAATTTGTGATTTGGACACAATATGCATAAGTATAGGATTAAAGTAAAGGTGTACTGCATGGGTTCAAGTGATGTGAACAGGATTATGCTCTGGCACGCTGGCATCTTCTGCAGAACCAGGATAATGCATTGGCATTGGATGAGTGACAGAGGCCACATACATAATTTCCTACAGTTCCGTCTCTATGTATGTAACGAACGTGCTGTAAGCTGCTTTATGTATTTCCTAGGATGACACAACATGCACACTCCTTTATTTTGCTGAAACCCGTAGGTTACCACTTTCTTACCATGCCCTCCATGCCATGGGGTAGTAACAGGACTATTCCATTCTGTCGTACCCACTTAGCCTGCCCTGGGCAGATGAACTGATCAATGATACACTGAGCAGTATTGTGGAAATCTCCAAACTGAGCTTCCCAGAGGACCAGTGCATTCGGGCTGGCCATGGCAAACCCAAGTTCGAATCCTGAAAGAGAGAAACCGTGTCATTTTACCTGAGGGGAATAACATACATACCCCACTTCCTTGCTTGTTAAAGGGGTGTCAGGTTCTAACCACCCTTTCTTGTGAAAGTCCCTGCAAACGGGACTCCACGTGCACAATTAAATGGACCATATCTAACTAGAAACCCACAAACTTCATCAGATAGATTGACTGGGTATAATACCACAGACTTACCCAGTACTCCGTACTCTGAGAGTGAGCTGTTGCACACTGTATATGGAGCTTGGTTGGGCCACAGATGGTTCATGGGGATACAAGTTCTTTTGTCCACATTTTGGTCATGTAACACATGGTGACGGTGGCTGATGGAGAGAGACAAGTGTGTAAGAAGATTGCAGTTTCTAGCGTCACTTACTACCAGATACAGTATGTAACATTCCCCTGGCACACACATCTAGAGAGTCTCAACACACAACAAATCAATATGAAACAACCATGAAGAATTCATTAAATGGTCACTTAGCTTTCACAAACTTTGCTTAAGTCAATAGTACAGGTGAATATTAGAAACTAGGGATCGACCGACAGATTTTTTAGAGCCAATACCGATCATCTATACTTTCGGGTAGATAGCCGATAATTTATACTGATATTCTGTGCATTTCCATTTTTGAAAAAAAATTAAAAAAATTAATTCCTACACAAATCTGCTGAAAATGAACATGTTTATTGTTAACGTGTAGCTTTTTTTTGTAAATATTTATTTTTCATTTATACTTAATGTTTTGGTGATTGTGGGGGGGGTTCCCTTTTTTTTTTTTTTTTCTTTACTAACTTTTAAGCCCCCTTAGGGGCTAGAACCCTTGTCCTATTTACCCTGATAGATCTCTATTAGGGTGAATATGACTTTACACTGTCCCTGCTGCCCTGGGCTTTGTGCACACAGCAGCAGGGAGCTGACTATGGCAGCCAGGGCTTCAGTAGCGCCATTGGCTGCCATGGTAACCGATCGGAGCCCCAGGCTTACACTGCTGGGGCTCCAATCAGAAGCTGCCACTGCACCAATGAGGAGGGGACCCTGTGGCCACTGCCACCAATGATTAATACTGGGGGGCACACTGCGCCACCAATGTCTTTAATACAGGGGTTGGGGGGTGCGCACTGCGCCACCAATGAAGATAACGCGCCCATTAATTCATATACAGGAGGCGGGAGCTGGCTGCAGAATCATATAGCCTCACCCGACCTCTATGAGCGGTAGCTGCGATCCGCGGCAGTTAACCCCTGCCGCACCTGAGGGGTTAACTGACGCGGATCGCAGCTACCTCTCATAGAGGTCGGGTGCGGCTATATGATTCTGCAGCCAGCTCCCGCCTCCTGTTGAATTTGAATGAATGAGTGAGTTAACATCATTAGTGGCGCAGTGGCCACAGCCCCTCCCCTCCTCTTATTGGTGGCACAGGGGAGAGGGAGACACTGCTTCCTTCTCCCCTGTGCTGCTGAGGGAACAGGGATCGCGCTGACAGCAGTGTGATCCTTGTACCCGATTCGTTATCAGCAAAATAGATGCCGATAACTTTGAAAATCCTGAATATTGGCAGATAATCCCTATTAGAAACTTTGTAATATATATTTTCTGAGAAAATGCCTCTTTCGCCACTGATCGGGCTCTTTTCCTGTCCATTTCTCCAAAACTAACATACTCTGTCTCGAGCAACCAAGACAGATTGTTGGCTCACTAAAGGACGAGATTATACACTGCCCAAGACGGATAATATTAGTTTAAGAAGGATGGGAGAGTGGGGAAATTAAAGAGCCTGGTGTGTAGAGAAAAGAGGCATTTTCTCTGATAAGATATAATACGTTTATTTTCGTCCATGCTATTGATATGTGCAAAGATGTGTGAAAAGTCTGTGATCACTAAAAAGAATTGTCTCGTCGGACAAATAATATTGCAAGCCAGGATTCGCCTTTACCTAGACATTTCCCCTGCAGCAAGTCTTACATGTTGTATTACATGATGACCATATACATTTAAGTCCTCCAGAGCGAACGCTGCTACTTGTTAGCAGCTCTGTATTCTGGTCCACAAGCTGGAAACCCACGCTATTCATAGGGAATAGGGATAATTTAGGGCCCCCAGACAAGTGGTAGTGAAATAGTTAGCAATTTCATTTATTTAATGGTCATGTAATATGCTCCAGTGTTTCTACAAAGAGCCTACACCTTCATTTAAAATTCAGTGTATACAATATTACAAAATTCTCCTTGTCCTCAGTGGCTTATGTGACAAACACATTACAACCATACCTGAATGTGCCTCTCTCTACATCTTGTCCACTCAGACGGATATGGATGCCTTCCTTTAAGAGTGACCCAAATGCCATGTACTCAGCCAGTGCCCAGTCAACAGTCCTGGACTTCACCATCTCCCCTCGGGCCTTCAGTACACGGCTAAGACCTGGGGGAGGCAAGAGGTTAATGTGTGTGCCTAGTGCAGTTAGATTCCCCGAAGGATAAGAAAAAAAACAAAAAAAACCTTACCTCCATGGATAGTAAAGTCCTCCACTGGAACGGAGCTGGCCACACTTCCTATATGAGCCAATTCATCTTCACTGAGGCCAGTTGAGGGACAGGACATGCTACGAGGCTGTCCATCCAGAGTGAAGAAACCTGTAGGCCAGTGGATGTAATTACAGCAAGGGACAAATGGCTTACACTTCCCCTTTTGAGACGATACAACACACTCTGCACCCTAGCTATCCTTTACGATGTCCATAAACCATAAAAGATCATACTGAAGAGGTTCTCCAACTGGGGTCACCCCTTTAAAATGACTGGTCTGAAGGTCATGTAATAAAAGTAATGAGTTAGACCCAACAAGTATTTTTGTTTTTTTAACATCCTCCAATACTTTTATTTTATATATAGAATGCCAGAAATGATTGCCAGTGGGTCTGGAAGGTGACTTTAAAGGGGTTCTGCAGCTTTTTGGACTTTTTTTAAAGGGGCCCTCCGGGCTTTTAATATTGATGACCTATCCTCAGGATAGGTCATCAATATCAGATCGGCGGGGATGCCGGGTGTATGAAGGGAAGGTGCGCGCAGTGTGCACTTGCCATCTCCAGTCTCTCTTCCTGTTCGCTGCTGCTTTGAACACCAGCCTGTGGCAAAAAAAATAAAAAATTATACTCCCCCCACTATCCGTGGCTCCCTTCTGGTCCCCGCGTCCTGTACACTTCTGGACAGACGGGGTCATGTGTGCCGCAGTCGCTACTGACTGCCCTCTGTGGTGATGCCAAGTGGCACATGATCTAACAATGCCATGCCACTTACGGGTGCATCACCACTGAGGCCAGTCAATGGCTGCAGCAGCGCATATGATCTGGTCTGCATGGAGGTTCACAGGACGGGGGGACCAGAAGATCACTGAAGGGAGCCAGAACGGAGCGGCAGGTATGATTTTTATTTTTCAATATGTACAACAGGCTGGGTTTCAAATATCCAAAAAGATGGACAACCCATTAATAGCCCTGCATGTCTGCATATATGGGCAAGAATGAAAGTGCTCACGTACCAGGCCATGGAGAGTCCAGCCAGTGCTTGATGTGAAGGATTTTCTCATCCTTGGAGCGGGCTTGCGCCTCTTCACAGATTTTGTCATATTTGGCTATCTCTTCCTATAGAGCACGTAAAAAAAAACAGCTTAATGCAAGAATTACAAGAAACGGCCAAACACCGTAATACTAGCCACATGCAACGGCAGGTTGCTGCGGTCGCACTTCATACCTCGTACTCCGGCTGATTGACCACTCCTTGTGATATCAGGGTCTCGGCGTATTTTTGTAGCACTGGCTTCTGTTTGCGGATCTGCTTGTACATCAGAGGCTGTGTGAACATGGGCTCATCCATCTCGTTGTGCCCATTGCGGCGGTAGCACACCTACACAAGAGAGGATGAATTTAATGGGCTTATACAGTATATCGGTCGTCAATGAGGATCTGAAACCAGGCACTGAATACACCCATCTCTGATCAGCAATACACGTCAATGGGTTCATCTGATAAGTATGGGCATCTTTACTGGCAGGACAATAGGCAAAATGTGTGCATCCTGTTCTGCTCAGCAATTTCTTCCAACCAGCAAACATTTCTAATTTATACATGTTTACAGGCACTGGCTTTACAGCACCCCAATGGAGTTCGCATCAAGCCTTCCCCGTGGTCTGAACAGAAAGTTTGACAAGTTATGCAGTGATATGGGGCACCTTTGCTGTTGTGATCCCTAAGAAAGCTGGGTGGCAACCAGGAATGTAGCTAAAGGCTCGTAGGCCCTAGTGCAAGAATTCAGTTTGGGCCCCCCTTCCCTCAGTGCTTTGTGGCCAGGGGCAGGGAAGCACATATCCTTCATTGAAACAGCACCCCCCTCCTCATACCAAATGCTTGACCTAACCTCCTTCCTCCAGCCAGAGGTGTAACTTGACCTGCATGCACTTTCTATAATACCGGTGTCTTCTTATGTGGTACAAGGGTCTTTGGGCCTCCTCAGGCTCTTGGGCTCGGTAGCGACTGCTACCCCTGTACCCCCTATAGCTACACCCCTGGTGGCAACCATCATGAAGTTGCATTGCAGGACTAGGTGAAGCTTTTTAGCCTAGTCAGGGCAGGTAGCTGATCGTCATTGTGATAGTGGGAGAAAGTAAGAACACATTTGAGTTTCCTAGAAAAGCATTGTTCCTTGCTCAAGAACAGAAAGGTTAAAGAACATGCGATACCTTGAGAAGAACATGACATTACTGAGAAAGATAAAACACACAATCATTAACACTATATTAATGTCACTGGTAACCTGATATGTGCACCATCACCTGACGCTACAGACACGTCTGTACAGCCTGATCTATAATTACACGCCTACTTTCCATGTCACGGTAGAGTGAAATGAATCTGGAAAGGGCCACTTACCAGATCCACAACCACATCTTTGTGGAAGGTGCTCCTCCACTCTGCAGCCACGTTGCACACGTACATCACAGCCTCGGGGTCATCAGCGTTGACATGGAAGATTGGGGCGTTGACAACTCTGGCCACGTCTGTCGGGTATGGGGAGGAGCGGGCCATACGAGGATCAGTGGTGAAACCGATCTGATACAGAGAATCAAACATCAGATTTACACTACTACATTCTACGGGTGTAGAGGAAAAAACATCAAATTATTCCAGGTTTGAAGGGACTGTCCAATCCCACACACATGGTGGCCTATTCTCAGGACAGGTTATCACCATCTTATCGGCGCGGGGGGTTACTGCATAACAAGTTGGGGGCGTGTACCTGCACAGTCTGAAAATTAAATGGAACCTGTCATCAACTTTATGCTGATCTCACTGAGGGCAGCATAAAGTAGTGACAGAAATGCTGATGTCAGCGCTGTGTCACTCATGAGCTAAAAGTGGTTGCTGAGAACCAGCATCAGAATCATTGCAGCCCAGGCCTCGAAAAGAGTCAAATCTACCTGAGAAGAGTCATGGTTATCCATAACCTCCTGCACTCTCGCCCATCTGCTGATGATTGGCAGGTCTCTCCTAGAGAGAAAGGGAGAAAACTAGGTAGAAGACGGTCAGTCATCAGCAGGTGGGCAGGAGAGCAGGAATTCATGGATAACCATGACTCTTCTCAGGTGGCTGGGACTCTTTTCCAGGCCCAGTCTGCAATGATTGTGATGTTGGTTCTCAGCAACCACTTACTTTTAACTTAATAAGTGACAGACCACTTGTCTCTACTTTATTCTGCCGTTAGTATGAGCAGCATAAAGTTGATGACAGGTCCCCTTTAAGATTACTTACCGGTAATAATTTTTCCATGAGCCCATGACAGCACCCTTGAGAGACCGCCTCCATCCAGGAACTTTCGTGGAGAGCACTTAAGGAGGGATACCTCCCCTATACCACCAGTTAATTGCGAGAACTTGTCCCAAAACACATCTAATATAACTTCCTTTTTTTTTTTTTTTTTTTTTTTTTGTGGGGGGGGGGGGAGAATATCCTAGGTGCGGTCATGGGCTCATGGAAAAGTGATTACATTACCGGTAAGTAATCTTAAATTTCCCTTAAGTCCATGACAGCACCCTTGAGAGACGACTAGAATAGTACCTAGCTCAGGGTGGGACAACTGCCTGCAGAGCTTTCCTGCCAAAAGATAGCCGCTCCTTAGAGTCTAAGTCTAATCTGTAGTGGTGAAAGAAAGTAAACGGAGACTTCCAGGTACCGGCCCTACAAATTTGCTCTAGAGATGCTTCAGCCCTTTCTGCCCAAGTAGTAGAAAAATCTGAAAGGGGGGGATTCCCCCGCTGAAGAATAGGCTAAGGTGATGGCCCCTACTATCCATCTAGATAGTGTTCTGGAAGAAACTTTATTACCTCTATTTTTACCACCAAACTGTATAAAGAGCCTAGAGGATTTTCTCCATTGATTAGTGACTCTCAAATATTCTGATAGGCATCTTTTGACATCTAGACAGTGGAGCCTCCTCTCTTTCTCATTCGTTGGGACCTGACACAAGGATGGAAGATAATATATTATCTATGAAACATGGAGACCACTTTAGGTAAAAAGGAGGGATCTGGCTTAATGAGCACTTTGTCTTCCATGTTGTTTTTATAAGGGGGAGCGGTTGAGAAGGCTGAAATTTTCGCCACCAAAAAAGCAGTTTTGAAAGACAAAATTTTAATAGGTAAATCCTGCAAAGGCTTGAAAGGAGGCTCCATCAATCTAGATAAAACTAGATTAAGGTCCCAGGGGGGACTGAGGATCTGATTACAGGCTTAGGCCCCATGCACACGGCCGTGTGCGGGCCGTGGAACCGCGGCCTGGATCCCTCCTGAGAGCAGGAGCGCACGGCGTCACTGGTTGCTATGACGCCGTGCGCTCCCTGCTGCCGCCGCAATACAGTAATACACTGGTATTATCTATACCAGTGTATTACTGTACTGTGCCGGCAGCAGGGAGCGCACGGCGTCATAGCAACCAGTGACGCCGTGCGCTCCTGCTCTCAGGAGGGATCCAGGCCGCGGTTCCACGGCCCGCACACGGCCGTGTGCATGGGGCCTTAATCCTACTAATTGCTCTAAAGAATCTCCTTATCCATGGATGATTGGCAATAGGAGAATCAAAGTAGGCACTAAGGGCAGAGACCTGTACCTTAAGAGTACTCGGTCTTAGGTTTTATTTTTGACATGGGAGGAGAACTCAAGGGATCTACCGATATTTTACAGAAGTTTAGGAAAGTCTTCCATATTCTGAGATAAATGGTAGAGGTTACTTCTTTCCTGCATGATAAAAGAGTAGATATAACTTCCTTAGACAGGCCCCTACGTTCTAGGATTTCCCCCTAAAATACCATGCTGTTAGATGAAGGCTTCTCACTTCTGGATGGAAGACAGGACCTTGAAACAACAGATCCTGCCTGTCCGGAAGAATCCAGGAATGTGTCAGGGAAAGTTTCCTCAACCAAGTGAACCAAGTCCTCCTTTGCCAAAAGGGGGCGATTAGAATAAGCCTCGTCCATTCCTGCCTCAACTTCTGTAATACCCTTGGAAGGAATCCTAAAGGAGGAAAGGCGTACAGAAGCTGATTCGGCCACGGAAGGGAGAACGCATCTATCTCTGTCGGAGAATCTTCCGGATTTAGGGAAAAGAATAGGTTGCATTTTTTGTTCTGTCTGGTCGCAAAGAGGTCTATTTGAGGAGGAGCCCAAAGTTGAATTATCTGGCTGAAGACTTCTCGGTTTAAGCACCATTCTCCTTGATCTAACTGGTTCATGCTTAGAAAGTCTGCTACCTTGTTCTCTACTCCCTTTAAATGTACAGCTTTGACAAAGGGAACTCTAGGCGGAACCCGTCTTTTATGATGCCCAATATCCACGGGCTTAACAAGATCTCTTCACATGCCTTAAAAAAATAGAGAAAGTCTTCCCCCCACTGGACAGAAACCGTCATTGCTGACTGTCCTTGGACCTTGAAGCAGACTGAGTGTTAACGAGAAATCCCTTATTCTTTCTGTTTTTGTTTTCTCTGTTGTTTTTTGTTTGTTGTTGTCTCTGTTGTTTTTTTTTTTGGAGGTCTAGAAACAGGAAAACGCTTTTTGTTATCAGAAGCCTTTTCTAAAAGGTCATCCAAACAGGCCCAAAGAGATAATGTCCCTGGCATGGGATAGAGCAAAGTTTATTCTTTGAACCTGTGTCACCTGACCATCCTTTAAGCCAAATAGCTATTCTCGCAGAATTGGATAGAGCAGCTGACCTGGCACTTAACTTTAAGGCATCTGCAGAAGCATCGGAAATAAAGTCCACTGCTTTAAGGATGGTAGGAAATACTTCTAGTATCTTGGATATGGGACTCCAGCTCTTGTAGCCATAATTTTAACGACCTGGCAGTAGAGGTAGTAGCAATATTTGGTTTAAATGCTTGGGTCGAGGCTTCCCATGCTTTTTTAAGGTATACCTCTGCATGTCTGTCCATAGGGTCCTTCAAACTACCAAGATCCTCAAAAGGTAAAGCCGCCTTTTATGACATTTTGGCGATAGGGGTGTCAAGTTTAGGAGGCTTATCCCAACAGGAGGACTCTTCCTCATCAAAAGGGTATTTTCTTTTTACATTCTTAAGAATAAAGAATTTCTTATCAGGCTTATTCCATTCTCTTTGAATTAAACATTTTATGTTTTCATTTAAAGGAAAAAATCTTGACCTTTTGTGCACCAGGTCACAAAACATTATGTCCTGGACAGACTTTGGTTCCCTAGGAACATCCACTTTCATAGTAGCTCTATTAGCTTTCAGTAGGAATTCTGTATCCTCAGGGGAAAATAAAGGTCTGCTCATGGCTTCTTTATCTGAAGATGAGCTTGAATTTTCCAGGATTTCTCCCTGCTCATTCTCATCTGAAGAGTCTGAATCGGATATTATACTAGCGTGCATTTCTTAAACCTTTTCATTGAATCCGAAACTTCAGATTTAACAATATCTTTGATACTTTGAAGTAAAGATGGGGATTCCTCTTCTACCACTTTGTTAACACAATGCTGACACAGTAACTTAGACCAAGAAGGGGTGAGCTTTTTCTTGCACACACCACATTCCCTCCCTTTGGATTTAGTGGTAGATTTCCTCGGGCCCTCTTTGATTTACCCCACCAGGAATACCGCTCTGGCATCATGACTCTCCTGGATATCAGCGCGCTGGGTACTCTCATCATCCATGATAATGGACAAGGATCGAGAGTTTTCCATTAGACTACTGCAACATTCTCCTCTGTGGCCTTCCATCTAGCACCCTCGCACCCCTCTAATCTATCCTCAACTCCGCTGCCCGACTAATCCACCTCTCACCTTATTACTCCTCTGCCTCTCCCCTCTGCCAATCCCTTCACTGGCTCCCCATTGCCCAACAAATCCACTTCAAAGTACTGACAAACACATACAAGGCCGTCCATAACCTGTCCCCTCCCTACATCTCTGAGCTACTTTCCCGATACATCCCCACACGCACTCTCCGATCCTCACAAGACCTCCTTCTCTCCTCTCCTCTTATCGCCTCTTCCCACAATCGACTCCAAGATTTCTCCCGTGCATCCCCCATACTCTGGAACTCGCTACCCCAACATATCAGACTCTCACCTACAGTGGAATCCTTCAAAAGAAACCTGAAAACCCACCTCTTCAGACAAGCCTAGAACCAATGACCCTGCTGCCTCTATACCGCCATGACCAACTTAACCCGCACCTACTGTGTCCTTCTCCCATACCATGTAGATTGTAAGCCCTCACGGGCAGGGCCCTCTCTCCTTCTGTACCAGTTTGTAACTCATCTTGTTTATGATTAGTACAATTGTCTGTGTTATGTATTTGCACCGCTTATCATATGTACAGCGCCATGGAATGAATGGCGCTTTAATAATAAATAATAATAATAATTAGAGATCCACTGAAGATCGTAGGCTGGCTGGGCTCCTTCTGACCGCGCGCTGAAGGGTTTAAATACCAAAGGGTCGGGTCCCTGCCGGTGCACCCATGCGGCCTCAGTAGGAGCTTCCTTCTCCTACTTCCGGAAGGCACTCCGCGTGCGTTCCAAGTACCGGAAGGGCACGCAAATAACTCAAACCCCAGAATAAAGGCCCCGGACCTCCTGAACACCGTCAAGAGGATTCGGCGTGTCAGCATCCCCTCTCGGTTATGCTGGGACTGCCCAGGAACACCGGCCCAATAAACTATCCAGGACACAGAAGGATGAATCCCAGACTTAGTAGGCGGCTCCTAGAGGAGCCTTTTGCCGCACCCCCATACTAAAGTGCCTGTGGGGCTCCTGCAGCCTAATTCAACTCTCCACAAAACGTCCTATCCATTGGACAGGAATCAGAAAACTGGTGGTATAGGGGAGGTATCCCTCCTTATGGTCTCTCCACGAAAGTTTACCGTCTGGGTCTGATGGGTACATTTGACTTATCAGCCAATATCTTTCCCTGATGCATGGGCCAAACATATGAACATAACCAAGGAAAACCATGTGACACAATTAACCAGGATTTCCTTGCCCCGGGGATCTTGTTAGATCCAGAGACAAATGTACTTGGCTATTGAAAGCAGTAATTAAAGAGATATTCCGGTAGGTAATGTGGATAGGGGATAACTTTTACCTACCGGAATACCTCTTTAAATGACATATGCATATATGTGCACAAAGACAAGCCATATACCTGGTTGTTGACCACGACATGGACGGTGCCATGAGTAGTGTGTGACGGCAGATCACTCAGATGAAAAGTCTCATACACGATCCCTTGTCCAGCAAATGCAGCATCTCCGTGTATGAGGATAGACATCACCTGAGATAATAAAGAGTGCAAACATGTTAGATCCATGAGTGACGGTGAATCTTGCCTCTGCATGAAATACCCATCTCCTCATCATTACCTTCTTGCCTTCATTGTCTCCACAATAGAACTGTTCTGCTTTGGTTTTGCCCTGGACAACAGGATCAGCAGCCTCAAGATGGGAAGGGTTGGCCACCAGTGACAGGGTGATGTTCCTGTCAGTTACCCTATTTATCCGCCTGTGATACATTCCCAAGTGGTACTTCACATCTCCAGATCCCTGAAGGAGAAGGGAGAGTAAATCATCATGTATCCTTACGGCATATGGTGAAAAATGGCCGAAAATAAAAAACTCACCTCATCTGCAGCTTCCAGCTTAGAGTCAAACTGGCAGAATATTTGCTCCAGCTCCTTCCGGATCACGTTGGCCAGAACATTGAGACGACCTCTGCAGGACAGATCGGCAACGTCACATTAAAAAAAAAGGTTAAATATTCTCAAAAGATAAGGCATCGATTACATCAAAAACTGGTCCAATATGTTGGCTACCTGTGAGGCATCCCCATGATGACATAATCCACGCCGTTCTCACTGGATTTATCGATGATGGTTTTCAGGGCTGGAATTAGGACTTCACATCCCTCCAAGCCAAAACGCTTCTCAGATGACCACTTACGATGGAGGAACTCTTCAAACCTACACATTAGATTGCATTATTTGTAATATTACATTAAGGGAGTTGTCTTGGATATTCATGCGGATGGCGTATCCTGAGGATAAGCTATCAATATCTGGTCCGACTCCCGGCGATCGGTTGTATGAACAGGCCGTGACCTGTTGACCTCGCGTTCATCGGTTACATGGGTTAGGCGCAGCTCAGTGCCATTCAAACGAATAGTCCTGAATGCCAAGCACAGCCACTATACAATGTACGGTACAGCGCTTGGTAAATTGCGAGGCTTAGAGCAGCGATCTCCTCAAGCAGCCGATCGGCGGGGTGGTCAACAATATTAAAGACCCAGACCACCCTTTCAAATAGGACCTCTCAGCTATTCTGTATCCAACCAAACCCATGATGCACTTCTCCTTCCTCTACCACAGCTCTAGTACCGCCCCTAACCACGCCCAGCTAGTTTATAGCTCCTCCCACCTATCTAGTTACATAGACACTTCCCGATTACTGCCCCAACCATGGACATGACATCACATGAAATAAGAAAGAGCTGCATGGGCATGGTTATGTGACCACAGTTGATAAGAGTGATAAAAGAAATACATTACAAAATTACAGCTACCTTCATAAATGGTTATTTTAAAGGATGTTGATTATGAATGTGAACTGGAAAACCCCTTTAAAGTCTCTCTCCAATTCTTATTCATACGACTATGAAATTCTCCAGGCACTATACGACTGCTGGGCAATATAGCTGCCCAGCATGCTCCAGGCTACTGTCCGCACGCATTATCAGGTCGGGGACATACTGGAATTGGTGGGACACTTTATACCGGGGTTCAGTTCCAGTTGTTGTGAGACGGTAGGTTAATGCATAGTTTTTTGGATGAGGATTTGAGACTGATTACCTTGCAGCCAAAAGTGGATCCAGCAAATTTTTTCTAATCCACTTTGGGCTTTCAGCTTCAAATCCTCATCCACAAAAAACACATGTGAACATGCCCAAAATGTCCTATTCACATCTATGAGGGTTCTGAGAACAGCCGCGCAAGTGTGTATGATGGGAAGGTGTAGTTACACAAAGCTGGCTGGAGTATTGGAGGTTGAAAACCCCTAGAAGACACTTGAATAGGCGATGATGTGACCTTAAAGAGGACCCGTCCCCTCTCCTGACTGTTTTAGTAACTACTTGTATTCCCCATCTAATAACCATTCTGGAGCATCTATTCTAATGACTATGTTGTACCATTCCTCTATTATGCTTGCTAAAATTATATAAATGGATGGCCAGCACTCTGCAATAAAGGTCCTTCAGGGTTTTACCCAATTGGAGTCATAAGAGCAGATGCTCCACAACTTTACAAGGGACCATCAGTGTTTGCTAAATTTGACATGTCAGGAGAGGTGACGGCTCATCTTCAAGATTTCTAAAGCGTTACCATGCACCTGGGAGAACCTGGTAGACTCATCTAATGAATCAATGACTGCACCTTGTAGATCTAACCAGTCTTGCGAGCAGAGTGCGTTTCTCTTCACTGGTGAACTGCATAATTCCCGGGGCCTCAAACTTCTGCCGGATCCACTGACACTGCTCCAGGTCATTGATGAACATGAACTCGACTCCGATGTGCTGGCAGTAGGAGGTCTGTACACAGAAATGACAGATGGAGCAAAGAAGAAGAGCGAGCACAATGCGGTTTTACTTCAACAACGTATCCCTCAGGTTGTCACCCCTCACCTCCAGTCTTTTAATGATCTCTCGAAGGGGCAGCGCCGTCTCATTCCCTCCGATAAATGTAGTGGTTGGCAATTGGAAGACTTTGTCCAGGTCGGATTCCTCTAGGCCGTAAAACCCTGTGGAGGGTGGCGATCAGAGACAGACAGACGGTAGGCAGCGTTACAGAAGGAGAAACACAATGCAGCCGGCCATGCAGAAGGCATTATAGAAAGGGTGTGATGGCGGTAACAGTGGAGTGACATATCCAGTGGAAAGAGAAGGGCGTTGGCACGGAAAGACACAGGAAAACAGGACAAGGTACATTAGAGGAGAGGGCATGGCACACAGTTATGAATATGGTGGCATTGCAGTCCATAGGATGTGGTGCAGATTTGCAGTACAGAGATGGCGGCATAAAGTTAGGACAGGAAGCAGATGAAGGGGATAAGCAGCGTGGTAGTTGGGGAGTAGAAGAGAGAGATTAATCTACAACTGTCCTGAGAGCTTCATTTCATGTTCATTCTCTTTCCATTACAATCATATTTGAAGTAAAAACTGGTCTAATCGCATACACACCCATACTATACCAACTACCACACAACACTCCGCCTATATCAACAACTTTACACATCCAGCTCCACAAGTATAGCCAAGTGGCACAAAGTTGCATAAAAAGATTACTCAAAGAGAAAAAAAAATGGACGCTATCGCCTAAAAACAGCGCTACACCTGTCCACAGGCTGCATCGGGTACTTCAAGCACTACCACTGGAGTAAATGGGCTGAGCTGCAATACCGCACACCGGCTGTGTGGAAGACGGCAGCCATGTTTTTCTAGTCCTGTACAAACCCTAAGGCCCCATATTGCGCCTGAAGCTCTAATGATCCCAGAGGCTTTCTAACAGCGATGCCTGTGCCACCATCTAGTGGCCACCTAATGTTACTGCATCCTTAGGTTGGGGAGGGGGGGGGGGGGGGGGAGTGCTGCTTTACTGCAAAAACAGCACCACACCTGTCCACAGGTTGTGTCTGGTATTGCAGCTCAGCTTCACAGAAGTGACCAGGGCAGAGCTGTAATAGTACAATCAGCACGTGGACAGGTGTGGTGCTGCTTTTGGAAGAAAGCAGAGATAGTTTTCTAGTCCTGGAGAACCCCTTTAGGGTCCATTCACACGTCCGTAAGTGTTTTGCGAATCTGCAAAACATGGACACCTGCAATGTGCAATCCGCAATTTGCGGACCGCACATCACAGACACTATAATAGAAAATACCTTTTCTGGTCCACAATTGCGGACAAGAATAGGACATGTTCTATTTTTTTCAGGAACGGAATTGCGGATTCTGAAAAAACGGATCCCGAAAAAAATGGATGAGGACCCCGAAAATGCGGATTCACAGCCGTTCTAGCCCAACTGAAAGTGAACGGGTCCGCAAATTGCGGAACGAATGCAGACCCAAATTACAGACGTGTGAATGGACCCTTACCGGAACATTTCAGGCAAGACTAATACACTGGGCCTCATTTATCAAAACTGCCTGAAAGGAAGAGTCCTTGTTGCCCATAGCAACCAATCAGAATGAAATTAAAGGGGGGTTTCCAAGAGTATTTTTTTGTACTGATGACCTACGCTCAGCACTCACAGGAGCACAGATGCCTTCTCAAACAGTGATCGGATACTGATGACAAAATAAGGCCTACTGTGTTATGTCACGTACAGGGGCCTGAACACAAGGGACGCCGCTCCCCTCAGGCCTCCATTAGACATAACAAAGGGTCTAAAAGAAAATCCGTCTGTGTTGTCCACACCAATCAATCACAGTGCTGCTTTCATTTTTTAAAGACACTATGCGAAATGAAAGCCGCACTGTGATTGGTTGCTATAGGCAACACAGACAAGATTGCTTTTAGACAGTTTCATCAATCTACCGTTTTGTCCAAAATGTATTTGGATAAAGTAAAAAAAAAAACACCACAAAGGGAACCTACAGCATCCCTTCCCTGATGAGCGGTTATGTGACACCATTTTGTCATAGCAGGGAGTTCTCTCCATATTGTCGGGAAGTCATATCTACATCCCTGACAGAACAGCATGTCCTATCATTTTGTATTGATACCCACAACATAGCCCAGTGGATGGGCACACAACCAGGCTCTGCCACGAGTTTCCACTATGGCAGACATTACAGTAACTCCGGCCAATGTCACCTACAATCTATACACTGACTCATCTGCTCCACCGTACACCTCTGCTCTTTTGATAGTAGCCCCCCCCCCCCCCCCAATACATGCATGCTCGTCTGAGTGTGCATGTGCTCTCAATAGGAAGAGCTGACACACATCACAGGTAGCAGCTTATCTCTGGAAACTGTCTGACCCTTCAAACCCCATCCCCAACATCCATCATCAGAGGACACCCCCTTACACTACCAATGGTGGGCTTGTCCTGCTGAATGGTCATATCATTTGTACGAACAGTATAGGCTTTGTTCTGTGTTCTGGAGTCCATTACAGATGCCCATGTACCAGTTTATTGGTTCCACAGATTATACAACGTAGTGTGAACACTGCCTTATATACAGGGCCTTGCAGCAGATCCCTTCACACCTCATTACCGCACTTGAGGCTTATGTACACATATGATGCCCAGCAGACTACAGATATCATCATATACAGCAGCCTGTATCCTGTGAACAGAGCACTTTACGAAATTCAGGCTACTGTAAACAGACGCCGCTATGGCCGGGGTAGGGATACCCTGTCTGCTTAGTACCACAGTTACCTGTGGGGGGAGTGATCCCGATTACAGCATATTAGGATATTATGAAGCCATGACAATAGCTTTGGTTACAAATGGGACTTCCATAACAGACATGTGCATGGGAGGAGGAGGAGGAAAGTATGGAAAGGGTATGATGGGGAAAAGGTAGTCGGAAGGGGATGGGCGTTAAATAAAGGATATTTTCCGTACCTCCCACCGTGAGAACTCGCAGCCGATCCAGGAATGCTGACGGGTCTGAGTGTGTTAGGAGAGTGCGGCACAAGGGGGTTGGGGGGTAAAGAGAGAGGGAGAGTGCAGCATGGGGAAAAGAGAGGAATCTTTAAACAGAAAATCTCAGCAGCACACATAGGGGCTCATTCAAGCTGCAAGCCATCTCTGCAACGTAACTGGGAGAGGAAAATAAAACCAGCACTCGGGCGTGTCATAGCATCCAGCGTGCCGCCACCGTGCACACTGAAGTGTAATAACCAGCGAGGCGCAGAGATCCAGCTTCCTACATATCTTATTGTAAGGCGGCCTTGAAGACGCACTCGCACTCCACACACACGGGCGGATGACACAAATATCACAGTAAGGCTGGATTCACACAATGTCTGCCGTATGCACCGGAAATGCATCCATCACATGTGTCCAGAGGCCCTCAGTCACCCGATGTAGGCTAAAAGAGCATCCTTTCGGTCTTCGCTGGGGCGGTATACAGTGGGTATATCTGTATTTCTGCTGCATAGAATAGCACCATCTACTGCGCTATTTCATACTGAGGTATTCAGCCAAAAATAAAAACATATACTGCATGGTATAAAACTACATAACCACAGAGGAGAAGACTGAAACAAAAGACCGTACCCAGGACCAGATGATCGGTGCGCCTTACAGCAGAAATGGCCCGCTGCAGCTTAAAGGGGGTTGGTTCATCTTACCCACCGACGGCATATCGCTAGGATATGCCATCAATGTCAGAAAGCTGTGGGCCCATACTGTTCACACTGAGAAGGTTCTTTTTATTTCACAAACGTCAAAAAAATATGAAAGCTCCTGTCGCCTGCTGTATTACGGAGGTATTTTCCCCTAGAAGTATTCCATTTAGCACCCAGTACTAGAACCCTTTACCAAGTGTAACTGTAAAATACATCAGGTGATTTATGACCATTACAAACAGCATTTATTATGCAGAGAAAGTTTCCATGGTTACGACCACCCTGCAGTCCAGCAGCATGGCCGTGCTTGTACACTAAAGAAAAAAGCACCAGCCTACGTGAGCTCCCACGGTCCAGGCCACGAGAGAGGCTGGCGCTTTTTTTCTATAGTGTGCAAGCACGACCACCACTAATGGATTACAAGGTGGTTGTAACCATGGAAACTAGCAGTTTCCATGAGTGCATCTCCATCTACCACCTCACGGCTTCACTGAAGAAACATTCCACACAAAGCCGACTTAGAAATTCTGTGGCCGGAGTGGCTCAATGAGTGACAGCCTGGCCTGTATACAGTAATACGGGGAAAGCTGTCAATCAGTGATAGGACCGCCCCCTGGACTCCTAAGCCCAGAAAGAGCAGGGATTTATTGATAGTTTTACAGAATCTTCTCCCACAAAACTATAACATAACAATCTGCTCAGCTGCTCCTAAACTATTATGCCAGTAGATCGGGCAGCATGTGCATGCCAACTGCTTTCCATTAAGACATATGGATGCTATAGGATGGAGTCCCCTGTTAGGGACCCTTTCTATGAACCAGAGCTGAAAGCTGATATTACTCATTGGCTCACACAATGATTACATGGACAACCATTCATCTGAATGGCCACTACACTGACTTCAATCTCCCCCAGCAAACTCAGATGCTTGCTGGTGGTCTTGGCTGACTCTAGGCTGTACCAGATTGTGCCAGCTTAAGACGTAACCTGGTACCATTCTAAAATCTATTTAAAGGATTACAGATTTTTCATAAAACTTCAATGAGACGCCCAGAGCTAAGTAAAGGGTCTGAATACTTATGTCCATGCCGACTTTTAGTTTTTCCTTTTTCATAAATTAGCAAAGATTTTGAACATTCTGTGTTTACTTTTTCATTATGGGCTGTTCAGTGCAAAACTTGATTTTTTTTTTTTTTTTTTAGCACAGAGACACAACATAACCAAATGTGAAAGAAGACTGAAGACTTCCCGAATGCACTGTATATAGACAGACGCACGATATACGTTTTTCCAAAAATTCAGTCACTTAGTGCTCATCACATAGAGATCTACCAACAAATCCAATTCATGTCTGTCTGTCTCTCTGTCTGTCTCTCTGTCTGTCTCTCTGTCTGTCTCTCTGTCTGTCTCTCTGTCTGTCTCTCTGTCTGTCTCTCTGTCTGTCTCTCTGTCTGTCTCTCTGTCTGTCTCTCTGTCTGTCTCTCTGTCTGTCTCTCTGTCTGTCTCTCTGTCTGTCTCTCTGTCTGTCTCTCTGTCTGTCTCTCTGTCTGTCTCTCTGTCTGTCTCTCTGTCTGTCTCTCTGTCTGTCTCTCTGTCTGTCTCTCTGTCTGTCTCTCTGTCTGTCTCTCTGTCTGTCTCTCTGTCTGTCTCTCTGTATCGCACTCCTTTATAGTACATTTGACTCCACTAAAGGGTTTGTATGACAAACTCCACAGCCTGGGCCTAGGATCGAGGTGGTCGCACATGCTCATTGCTGCTCCTTTCATCCCTATGGGACTGCCGGAGATAGCTGAGCGCTGTATGTGACCATCTCCAGCAGTCCTATTTGGTTGAATGGAGTAGCAGCGGACATACAGGATCCCCTGTTCCATTCAAATGGGAACCCAGGGCCCCATTATCGTAACCGGCAGGGGCCCCTGCGGGCAGACCCCCCCCCCACTAATCACACACTGATCCCCTATTGTGTGAATAAGGAATAAGTCCTTGTCGTAGGACAACCCTTTTATCTTTTAGAAGATAATTTCAGCTTAAACATACATGAGATAAAACAGCATGACTACATTGGGAATACATTATCATACACTGGACCATCTGATTAAGGAGAGGAACAATCATTACTCATGGTTACAATTTACAAATTTCAGACAAACTTTATTTCAAGGAAAAAGACACAAAATACTTACGTGAAGAAGTCCATCAGATCAGTCCACAAGCAAAAAACATATTCATGCCCACCACATGCTCTATACCCCAAGCAACTGCGGCCCCACCTGATCCCTGCACACACCCAGAACATGCCACGTGTGGTTAGTGTTTACCAGCTGCACTAATCTAGGTTAGTGGTTTCTGGTGTGAGAGCAGCAGAAGATTCTGTAGCCTAATAACCTGTTGTTACCCGTTCTACGCTCAGGGCACCAACCAACAGCTTCTTATTCTTAAGGTGGCCATACATTCGAAATAACGATCGGACGCATTCCGGCCAATCAGTCGTCCATGGGATCTTTCGTACGAATGTTCCCACCAACTAAACTGCCCAAGCAGGGAGTTCGTTTTTTATAAAAACAGACTTCCTGGTGCTTGAGCACAACATTCAGCCGATCATGCCATCAACATGCAGTTTTGGCCGATGAACTGCCAAAGTTTACCAGCACAGTGGATTTCTGCCGTCAGCCATTGCGCTAGTTCTTCAAACGACAGTCGGCGGTAATGGGCAAAATCTGCCATTCCGGCCGACTTTAATCTTACGTGTATGGCCATCTTTAGGGGAGGACTAAAGGAGACCCATTCAAGCCATCCCTAGCCGGCACATCAACCCTTGCTTCGTCTCTGTAAATATAGGTTTTACTCTTGGTGATTATTTGTTGGATATCAGGTCCAAGGGCAACGAATTACAGGGGTTGTCCAAGATTTTGATATTGATGGCCTATCCTCAGGGATGTCAGGACCCCCGCCGATCAGCTGCTTGAGGAGGTTGTGGTGATCTGGAGCGCTGCCTCCTCATCTCACAGCTGATCGGCGGGGATGCCGGGTGTCGGACTCCCACCGTTCAGATATTGATGACCTATCCTGATGATAGGTGATGAATATTAACAGGTGGACAAGCCCTAATACCCTTAATAACAAAATCTCAGACGTCCCCTTTAAGAACCAGTATCAGGCGTACTGCCATGTCTAGACTATGGAGAAGCTGTTAGCTGGGAGCTCTGAACCTACATAATAGCAAGCAGGGGACAAACAAAAATCTTGAGGGTGGGCGAGAGGGGAGTGATAAGCAGTGACCATTCTAGTAGAGCTACTGGCCCTCACCGAGTTTGTCTGAGGATGTGATAATGTCAGCTGGCACACAGGAATCCAGATCTGCATCCAGAATGCCCAGTGGGTCAAGCTGGGCAACATGGTGCCCACGGATCTATATAGAGGAAAGGTGCCGGGTAGAAGAGAACAGTAAAGGAGGACAGAGGATGGATGAAGTGGAGTAAGGGAAAAGGATCGTTGGGAAGTAAAGGAATGGGGGAGGGGATACAGAAGAGGCACCACGTAAAATAACAAACACAAAAAGAAAGGGAAAAGAAGAGGAAAAGCAAAAAGAGTTACAATGAGTTTGGTCCATAATCCTCACCGACATACGGCGGACCGACAATTACTGGAGCGTCATCAAAATTAACAGTGCTAATTCCGAGGGGGTCAAGTTTTGCAATGTGGTGACCCCTTACCTAGAAGCAATGACACAAACTGGTTAATGACACCTACCCCACCCCTATGTGATCAACAGGAGAAGTGACAGAAGTGACCACCTCAGCAACATAGAAAGACGGAAGAGATTTACGCTGTGGTTAAAGGGCATTTCCTCCTCAAGGAACACTTAGCAGTAACTTTTTGTCTTTGAGCCGCCCCCTCTGTTAAAGCCTCATGCACAGGACGGTATATTGCTTCGGTGTGCTAAAAGTGCACTGTGACCCATACAAGTGCACAGATCTGAGAGTCAGAGACCAAAAGGAAAGCGCATGGAAGCGTTTTGTTTTTAAGGGATCCGTATTTTTTTGGACACGGCTGTGTGCATGAGGCCTTGGCTGGAGGAGTCTGAATGAAATTCCTTTCCTAGTGTCCCAGTGAGACATCCTGCGCCCAGTATGGTGGCATGCATAGGCATTGGTCACCAGCTCTTTATTAGGCCCCTTTCACACGAGCGAGTATTGCACGCGGGTGCAATGCGTGATGTGAACGCATTGCGCCCGCACGGAATCCGGACCCATTCATTTCAATGGGTCTGTGTACATGTGCGTTGGTTTTCACGCATCAATTGTGCGTTGCGTGAAACTCGCAGCATGTTCTATATACTGCTATTTTCCACGCAACGCTGGCCCCATGGAAGTGAATGGAGCTGCGTGAAAATCGCATTGCATCCGCAAGCAAGAGCGGATGCGATTTTAACGGATAGTTGCTAAGAGATGTTGTTTGTATACTGTTTTTTATGACGCGGGTGCAAAAACGCATCAAAACGCATTGCACCCGCGTGATAAAAACTGAATGCAATCGCAGACAAAACTGAATGACTGTTTGCGAAATCGCACATTTTTACTGAGCGCATTCGCAACGCAGCCGGACCTAATCTGCACACGCTCGTCTGCAAGGGGCCTTAGTGGCATGGGTAGAAGCTGTCAATCAGCAGAGGGTGGAGCCCACCGCTCATGAATATCTAGGACTCCACAGTCCAGCGCGGCTTTCATTTTTGAACTAGATTAAAAGAAATAAAAGCTGCGCTGTGATTGGATGCTGTGGGCGCCAAACACAGGGGGGCTATTTATCAAACTGGTGTAAGGTAGAACTGGCTTAGTTGCTCATAGCAACCAATCAGATTCCACCTTTCATTTTCCAAAGGAGTTGTCCAAAATAAAAGGTGGAATCTGATTGGTTGCTATGAGCAACTAAGCCAGTTCTACTTTACAGCAGTTTGATAAATGATCCCCACGGTTTTCATAACTCTCTCCTGATTTTGTTCTAGTGTCTGCACCATTACTTTACCACTATTCCAGACATAAACTGCATGGTACTTACATGTCTGTCTGTTTGGCCTACCCAAGAAACAAAATGGCTACAGAGAGACTCAGGATATTACACCCATCATGTATGGTTATAAAAACTCAGGCACTTAAGGGGTATATAGGGGGTATTCTAACAACATTTATAGCATATCCAAAGGGCACTCAACAAGGGGGATCTAAACTCTGTGGCATTAACCCTTTAGTAAGCAGGGGTCCCACCATTATGATGTAGAAGTCAAACAGCAGCTTGTGCAGAACATAGGGGGATCAGAGGAGGGTGTCTGTGAACTCCCATAGACTAGAATGGAGGAAAGAGTTTCTCACTCTTTTGTGGGGGCCACCTGGTTCCTACTACACCACAGGGGGCCCAGGACGTCCGCTCATCCAAGTCCCTGAAGGAGGTTTCCACCTCATGCCTGTGGTCAGCTTCGGGCTCGATTTCTCTTTACAATGTTATATACCTATAGGAAGCATAGACGGCTACAACAGTACACTCTGTAGCTGCACACTTTGTTGTCTACCATAGATCCGCTATGAAATGCCCTAATCGCTGGCACTGAATGTGGAATGTCAGTGGATTCGGTAAGGAATCGGGCACGGACGTATGACCACAGCCTAATAACAGACTGTAGACTAAAGGAACACTACTGCACGTGTACACTCCTTGGTCAACCTGTATAATAAGGAACTGCATTTACACCTCCTTCATATCTTTGGAACGGCTTCTTACACAAAAGTGATGTACCCCTGCCACTACCCTGAAGAAAAAGGGCCCTTCCTTAAGGTGGTTTGCATGCTAAAGAACCTGCTAAAAGACAAAGGGGATCTCAACGTTTATGCTATATCACTAGGCAATGCCACAATGGTCAGATAGGTGCTGGTCCTACCTCTGGGACTCACTCCTATCTCCAGAATGGAGACCCAAAGGGTAGAGCAGTTGTGCATACGCGACCACCCTCCATTGACCACTGTGGGAGTACCAAAAACAGGGTGCTGGCTGAGCCATTTCCAGCAGTCCCATAATGGTGAAGGTGGTTACGTGGCTCGCTCTCCATTCATTGGTATGGGACTCCAGAAAATAGACTAGTGCCCACTTGACTACCTTTGGAAGTTCCATAGCAGTAAATGAAGAAGACGCCCCGTTCTGAAGATAGCAGCGGGTCCCAGAGGGAGTGGCACCAATTTGACATCTGCAGCATATCCGAGTGATATGCTATAAAAGTTAAGGCGGGATAACCCCTCTAGGTACTATAAGAAAGGAGAAGAAAGCGAATGAGACTAGAGAGACAGGCAAGAACATACCTGATATGCCCGGATGAGGGACTGCACAGCAAGATGATCCTCCACTAGTTTGTCTACATTTGGCTGCGCCTGCACTAGTGACTGTGCTTGGGTCAGTGCAGACAGGCTGGTACCTAGGGGTGGAGGGCTCTGGTAAGCTGTTCCAGGTGCTGCGCCGGCATTGGCGTTCCGGAAGAAGATGTCCCATGACTGTAGAAACAGGAAAAGGAACTGTAAACACACTATGCCAATGTAAGAACGTCCTATACATGATGCGTGTTGGAATGCAAAATCAGTGCAGTCCAAGACTGACAAAGAAAGTCTCTGAAATAAAGATTTTACAAACAGTGCTCAAAGGAAGCAAAATTGCTAACAGCACTAGGTTGGAAATGGAGAGAGCAGAACAAACATACCTTTGGTGGATCTTTTAATATCAGGAGTAGTGTGAATATGAAGTTTTATTCTGCCTGGTTCTGCTCCTGCAAATGCCCAGATTACAGCTTCACTGCAAGGTGCTCTTCTGCATTGAGCTGGTTCACAGCCCCCCTCCGTTATGAGTGACAGCTGAAGTGGTCTTCTGGTTGGCTACTACAGCTGTCACTCAGAGCGGAGGGCAGGAGCTGTGAAGCCGCTCAATGCAGAGAGCACTTTACTCTGCCCTGGGCACTTGCAGGAACAGAAGCTGGCAGAATAAAATGTGGTACAGCACTGGCGTCCTCTCTGTGCACAGGCAGAAGGCTGTCAATAAGCAGTAGGTAGAGCCCACCACTTAAGGGACTCCACTTCGCACACACATCATGGACAGGACTCCTGTGCTGCACCCGATAAAGTGCGATTTTATGAAAATGACTGCAAGTAAGTGACAAAATGCCATCATCAGGGTGACTGGCACCACTATCGCTACGATATGCTCCCGTTGTCCGATAGATGCTCCCGTTGTCCGATAGGTGCGGGTCCCAAAGAACAGAGCCCCGAAAGTTTTGGAGGGCGCACTGCGAATGCGCAGCCGCCCTCTATTCATTTTTATGGGGTTGCTGAAAATAGCCGAGCGCTGGCTCAGCTAATTTCCGTAGAAATTAATGGGAGTGGTGGCCTCGCAAGTGCGGTGCGCTCCCATTCACTACTACGGGGAGAGCGCCAGGTGGTGGCCAGACCCCGGGAAACCCAGGGTCCTCCGGCCACCACCTTCACCGATCAGTTCTCTGTGTAGGTGCAGCTCCCAGAGGTGGGACCTGCACCTATCAGACAATGGGACATATCCTAGCGAGATGTCTCCGATGGAAATACCCCTTTAAGGAGCATTTAAACACAAGAATACAGAATAAACACTACATAGTCCTTGAGTCTCTCTCTTCTGCAGATACAAGACAATCATAGAGAAGGAAATGCCCCATAGCTAGCACTCCTAACCACCTGAAATAGATGCTCCTGGAGTCCCCATCCCATTTTAAAGGGATATTGCAGCAAAAAAAAAAAAAAAGCCTACCGTGGAATACAAATGCCCGGCTCCCTCAGGCGGCTCCACTTCCAGCTCCTGTGCAGATACGGAAGGAAATGGATGTGAATGGCGCTCACCTACCTCAGCCATTGACTGACTGTCCGGTATTCACAGCCATTTCCTGCTGTGTCTGTACAGGAGCAGGAATGGGAATGCATCAGGGAACTGAGCACTGGCAGAATGGCCGCCGTGGGGGATTATTTTTCTACACCTTTTGTATCCCACTGTAGACCTTTTTCAGATTTTACTGTAATACCCCTTTAATGACTATAGAACAGAGGTTGTGCTACATTTTTTCCAGAAGAGTAAAAATACTCCTCTTACAATTTTTAAGGAATAGTTGCAGTAATTCAAACAAATAATACGTAGGCCTACAGAATGTTAAGGGCTTGTTCACATTTGCAATGAAGGCTCCGATCAAGGCCTCTGTCGCAGATTCTATCAAATATATAAATAAAAACTGAATGGCTCCGTTTTGTGCCCAATCCGGCACAACAACAGAAATAAATAGCGGTGGTGTGAACATGGCCTAAGAGGTGGGTATTAATGTAGGCGAACCAGTTCTAGTCTAAATAACCCTTCTTTTCTCCGTTCAGCACCCTCCAACATACAGCTCCATGTAAATAAGAACATTGCCCTTTCTGCCGCCCCTTCAACATACAGTCCCATGTAAATAACATCACCCCTCCCTCCAGGACAAGGCTAATTACCCCCGGGGAGGGGTCTGGAGTGAATGCACAGCAGGCAATTATAGCCGAGTGATAAAGTACAGTCTATTATAGCGGATCTTCCCTGCACTTTATATTGAGGCCGTCTTCAGCAGTGCACTCAGCAGCGAGGAGAAGCAGTGCTCAGCTGAGAGCTTCTGACTCCTCGTTCTAGGTCTCAGTGCTGGGAACCCCACCGATCAAAATTTTTGACATGTCCCTAGGACACAGTCAAAAGTTTCAAAAACTAAAGCCCACTGCCACCAAGAAGCTGCTTACCCCGCCAGACGCCACCCTGTGAAGATCGTGCACCGCTGCACGAGCCTCCCTCCACCCAAACCAACCAACAACAAAGATCCTTGCTGTATGGAGCTTTATTATTGCATATTTTAGGCACCAGCAATATCGCTCTGCTGCCTGCACAGTTCACAGCGCACCCTGCGCTCATGAATTACCGGGAAAAGTCTAACGTGTGCTCAGGTTTGGACTTGCCCACCGGGGAGGCGGGGGATTCCTCAGGTAGGCCCCCAGTCTCCTGCGCCTGGAGTTTAGACAGAGTAGTAATTATTTCTCTTGGTTCTCAGGAGAGATAATTATTGTAGCCACTAGGTGGCAGTATCGCACAGTGAGGCAGCCTCCTACTGGTGTAAATTGCACAGGAGGCCCCGAAGTATCTTCTAAACTTCCCGGCTGCTGGCAGTGAAGGAGGAGAGAACATGTCTGGCCATCCTCCTGACCTCCCTGCTGTCAGAAAACTGGCTGCTGGAGAGAAAGACTCCTCTGCTGTGCTGGGCTGATTTCTCAGGTGTGTCACAGTAGTGAGCTGTAGGAGACTGTAAGGGGGAATAGGGGATTTGTTTATAGTAGATCAGATCTGTGTATGTGTGCTGCTCTCTGCAGAGTTCAGAGTGGCATTGGGGGGACTCTGCCCTAGGTCCCCCCCAATGCCTCTGCTTTAGGTGCACCCCCATTAGTGCCACAGCTCCAGATGCCCTGACTCTAAATGCACCACTAATATTGCTTCTTCTCCAGTTACCCCTGTGTGGTGCGAGAAAGCAGACTGCAGATTCGGCTTCCAGGATCTTCTGTGCGTGTGACGTCACCGCGACGTTGTATGGTTTATTCGGTGGTAGTGATGATATTCCGTATCTACAGGCATCACTGCTGCCATGTAAAGAGATACTGGTGGAGGAGGATTTAAAGGGGTTGTCCAGGTTTTCAAGTTATCCTCTCCACACCATAGGGCAGGGATCAGCAACCTTCGGCACTCCAGCTGTGGTGAAACTACAATTCCCAGCATGCTCCATTCATTTCTATGTGTGTTCTTAGAAGAGGAGAGTAAGTATGCATGCTGGGAGTTGTAGTTTCACAACATCTGGAGTGCCGGAGGTTGCCTACCCCTGCTATAGGGCATAACTATATAATTAGTGGGGTCCGATTCTGCGACCACCACTGATCCCAGGAACGGGTCCTGTTCCTCCTTTTTGATGGTGTGGCAGGTCACACATATGCGCCATTTATTCTCTTTGGGACCACTGGAAATATCCAGCGCTTTACTCTGCCATCTCCAGCGACCCCATAGAGAATGGATGGAGAGGCATATGCTCCACCTGCCACTCAATCAAGAAGGGGGATCAGTGGGGGCTCCAGTGTTCAGACCCCCATGAATCACTTAGTTATCCCCGATCCTGTGGATAGAGGATACATAGAAAAGTGGACACAGGCCCTTTAACAGACGAGCATTTCTATTTTAGTTTGACACATATTTTGGGCAAGATTTGTAATTTGTACTTTATTTTAATTTTTTACACCCAAAGAAAACCTTTAAGGATAGGAACAGCTATGACACGACAGGTGATAAGTGTCTGACTGATGGGGGTTTGACTGCTGGGACCCCCATGATCAAGGGAACGTGGTCTTATGACCCTTGTGTACATAGATAGGCAGTAATGTAATTGAATGTCTCAGGACCCTTTTTTCATGATCAGTGGGTGTTCCAGCAGTCAGACCCCAGCAATCTGATATTTATCACCTATCCTGTAGATAGGCGATAGGTCATTATGGTAGGACAACCCGTATAAATATACTGTAGATTATGTGCAATCTGAGGAGGTTACGATTTGGTAAATTTCATGCCAGACATTTATGCTTAAAGGGTTTGTCTCACTTCAGTAAATGGCATTTATCATGCAGTTAATACAAGGCACTAACTAATGTATTGTGATTGTCCATATTACCTCCTTTCCATCACATTATACACAGCACGTATCCGTGGTTATTACCACCGTGTAATCCAGCAGTGGTGGCCGTGCTTGCACACTATACGGAAAGGCCGGAAGTGCTCATAGGCCAACACCTTTACCTATAGTGTGTAACCACGGCCACCGCTGCTGGATTACACGGTGGTAATAACCATGGATACGTGCTGTGTATAATGTGATGGAAAGGAAGCAATATGGACAATCACAATACATTAGTAAGTGTTTTGTATTAACTTTCTCTACATGATAAATGCCAATTGCTGAAGTGAGACAAACCCCTTTACCCCCTCTAAGTGTCCTACACTTAATAGGGTCAGGCATAAATGTCTTTGTGTGTGCATTGCGCTGCGTGTGTCTTGTTTCTGACTGACTTAAGTGCAGGATATCCACATATGTGTAACTTCTGCCACATGTATGCTGTGAATGTCTGCCATCATACTTCATCTGTAATATTCCTCCTGTTATCACTGTAAGGGCTCAGGAACACGACCGTTGGATGTTTTGCAGTCTGCAAATTGCGGATACGCAAAACATGGATACCAGGTGTGTGAATTCCACATTATGCGGAACAGAACAGCCGCCTCTAATAGAACAGTCCTATCCTTGTCTGTAATGGGGACAATAATAGGACATGTTCTATCATTTAGCAGAGCGGCCATGCGGACATACAGACACGGAATGCACACAGTCATTTTATTTTGTTTTTTTTGAGGCCCAATTGAAGTGAAGGGAACAGTACAGACATGGAAAAAATAAATAAAAAGTTAGTGTGCAGGAGCCAAAAGGTGGGCCCCCAGATTAAGTTACACTGGTGGGCCCTAAGTACCCCAGTCCGACACTGCGTGTAATGATATATATTTTTTTTTATAAGGGAGTAAAAGGCGTCTACGGCGTTATTGCGACCTCTGCCATAGTACATTTTCCCGTCACTTGTCTAATATCATTGCAGCACCTGAAGATACCACATCCCTCTGCCACCACCCATTGATATGGGAACAGAACTACCCTGGAATGGTCCTACTCTTCCCAGGGGCCACAAAGCAGGCAGCCTCTAGGTGTTAAGATGCTAAAAAGTCTACTGAGAAGTCGGGGGCCACCTGGGAGCCTACTGTGTCAGTTTTGACGGTAAGAATAATGTAGCTTGCAGGGCTGAACTTCTGGTCAAAACAGAGGAAACCTCGACAGAACCCAACACGCCCCATTATAAGTCATGGGGGTCCCTTGGGCACTGCTTGGATCCGCGGTATGAACTGTGGCTTCTGCAGAGGTGGCGTGTCTGTGCAGTACGGTAATTGTTAGGTCATTTCCTTATACAGTCTATGGGCCCAGGGCATCAGCGTGCACAGCGCGGCCAGTGCTAGTCCTTCTAGGACTCCTAACCCCCATAGATAATGGTCACCTGCACCGCCAGACTGTAATACACCACACCGCCAGACTGGTCAGTAATAACCGGCTTCACACAAATAGCAACTCCCTTCTTTTCTGTTAATTCAGCAGAGACATTCCCCAAGTCAGGACTTTTAAGGCGAAACTGTCAGCAAAATACTATTTCCTGCCGTGTTTGGGAACACAAAGTCCTAGTGTATCTGTGAGGTAACCTCCCCGGAGAGCTGGTTAAAGGGAAACCAGGGCCGCCGCTGCCAATCAGCGTTGTACAACAATATAGTCTGTATGTGCATGCTGCCGACAGCACACTCTGAACCAGCCTTGTATACTAGGGGGCTGCTTATACAGGGCATGTTCTGTGCAGGGGTGCACAAGGGAAGCTGAGATATGGGGGGCTGTTTGATGGGACTGCCCCTGTGCTGCTTGTTACATAAAGGAATCTGTTATAACCCGTGTCCTCCGCCACTCTGCTCACCGCTGGCATCTCTCCCCAATGGGCCTGGCCGCCAAAATATCTGCGCTTCTTCCTTGCAGGTCGTGGCGTGCTTCTTGCTGGCATTCCTCTCCTTCATGCAGGCTAGCCCGGCTCCTGCTCTACCCAAAAGGGTGCATGCGCTTTGCCTCTTAAAGGACCAGTGTGTGCAGTGTGCACCCTAATACTCATCAGTCAATGGCTGTCGACCTTGGGGTACTTAAAAGGGTTTTCCAGTATTTTTATACTGATTACCTATACACAGGACAGGTCATCAGTATCTGATCGGTGGGGGTCCAATACTGTTGCCTCCTCACAGCTTACCGCTGTATAGTGGCGGTGCTTGGTATTGCAGCTAAGCTCCATTCACGTGATCGATGAACGTGTCGTCACTGACCTGAGGAAAGCTGTGAGCTTCTCAAACAGCTGATCAGCGGGGGTCCCGGGTGTCGGACTCTCACCGATAAGATATTGATGACCTATGCAGAGGATAGGTCATCAGTTATAATGTCTCAGAAAACCCCTTTTAAGGCACTTTGCCCTGTGACTTGGCCCTTTGCCTCATCTCCATTCTGACCCTGAGCCACCCACCCTGAACTCGGACTGTTTATCAGGTCTGCATGCCCTGACTTTGGCTTGTCCCCGACTATGTTTTTGCCCGATTCCTCTGTTTTCTACACAAGAGTCTCTTGGCCCCCATGGGTAAGTAGTCACTTGAACAGGGACTACACCAAGAGGTTGCGGTCTGGTAGTTCCCCTGCAGCGGAGTCCAGATCATTGTACAGAGATTAAAGGGTGATGGCCAGGACAACCACTTAGAAGACGCTCATAGGAGTAGCCCCAGTGACACAGATCCATTTCATAGCAGGAACTAGGGATCAACCGATTATCGGTTTTGCCGATATTATCGGCCAATATTCAGGATTTTCAATGTTATCCGCATCTATCGGGAACAAGAATCGCACTGCTGTCAGCGCTCGCCGTGTCCCCTCAGCAGCACAGGGAAGAAGGAAGCAGTGTCTCGCTCCCCCCTGTGCCGCCACTGCCACCAGTGAGAGGAGGGAGGGGCTATGGCCACTGCGCCACCAATGATGTTTACTCACTCATTTATTCAACAGGAGGTGGGAGCTGGCTGCAGAATCACATAGCCGGCTCTCGACCTCTATGACAGGTAGCTGCGATCTGCGGTAGTTAACCCCTCAGGTGCCGCATCTGAGGGGTTAACTGCCGCGGATCGCAGCTACCGCTCATAGAGGTCAGGTGAGGCTATATGATTCTGCAGCCAGCACCCGCCTCCTGTATATGAATTAATGGACGAGTTATCTTCATCAGTGGCGCAGTGCGCCCCCAAGCCCAGTATTAAAGACATTGGTGGCGCAGTGCGCCCCCCACCCCACCATTAAAAACATTGGTGGTGCAGTGCGCCCCTTCACCCAAGCCCCCCCAGTATTAGTCATTGGTGGCAGTGGCCACAGGGTTCCCTCTCTCCTCCTCATTGGTGGCAGTGGCAGCTTCTGATCGGAGCACCAGCAGTGTAATCCTGGGGCTCTGATCGGTTACCATGGCAGCCAGGAAGCTACTGAAGCCCTGGCTGCCATAGTCAGCTCCCTGCTGCCGTGTGCACAAAGCACAGAGAGTGTGTGAAGTCCTATTCACCCTGATAGAGATCTATCAGGGTGAATAGGACAAGGGTTCTAGCCCCTAAGGGGACAAAAACAAACACCAAAATAAAGAAAGATTTACAAAAAAAAGCTACACGTTAACAATAAACATGTTGATTTTCAGCAGATTTTTGTAGGAATTTTTTGTTTTTTCAAAAATGAAAACGCACAGAATATCGGTATAAATTATCAGCTATCAGCCTAAAGGTTCACAGATTATCGGTATCAGCTCTAAAAAAAATCAATATCGGTCGATCCCTAGCAGGAACATTGTGGTCAAAGGTGATTTTCATGGACGGGGTCCATACAGTAAAGGATGTGGTGGATCTCCCCTAAACAGCTCCCCGTCTCACAGCAGATTTGGTCTTGAGAAGATCATCCGGTTTTCATTACCCGAGTGCTGACAGTCTATAAGTAATACCCAAGCCCAAAACACAAAGTCAAGCAAAAGACCAGAGGTCGAGTAAAGGGTGAATTCCCTCTCGTCCCCACCCTGGGTTGTTGACACTATTTTAAGAATCCTGGTAAGTCAGAAGGTGTGGGGGAGGTGCACCCTTTTAGACGAGGCAGGCATACAATCAGTGTAATCAGCAGCGATCAGTCCCGTCTCAGTCCTAGGGAGAAACCACAATAATAGAAACGACTGTACTAAATCCTGGGCCTATGGAGGGCAGTGCTCCAGGCGGTGGACTAGGGAAGGTTAAAGGAGAAGCCCTTCCGCCTGTATTGTGGCACTAGTGCTTCCAAGGACTCAGGGACATGATGTCCTCTAGATACCACGTGAATTCCTACACCCTCCTCAGTTCCAGTGCGTCACTGATGTGGTTAACCCCGTTATAACCAAAGGTACAACACTATGCTTAATACCTGCATAATACTACCTACCCCTCCCAGATACTCAGCTATTTCTGAAAATGTTAAATAACATCCAACATGGCCGCCTTGATATTCTCGCCCGACTTGAAAATCAAGCTGGACAAGCATGACGGCTCTAAATTCTTAGCAGATTAGAACAGACAATTTGCGTACGACCAGACGTGCGGCCGAGCCATACCCGCCCGCGTCTACAAGATTTTGCTGTAAACATTGTGCGGCCACTGGCTGCCACACGTGGGCCAGCCGACGATATAAACTGTATTTATATAAAAATAAAATAAAAAAAAAGCTGGACAAATAACTTGAAATCCAAATACAATTCGCTCCAAGCCTGTAAATGAAATGGTTAACAACAATGGAAGCTGGATGGAGAATGGAGTAAATCAGAGACAACGTAGCAGAGCACAAGGGGTTAAAGCCTGCATGCTAACGACCTGACCCAACCTCTTTTCGAGGAGGCTTTCCCGTTGCTAGCTGGCGCCTCGCCAGTCCGGATGACGCGCTATTTATTCCAGCTAGAACTGGTCTGCACGGTAACAGGGTGACTTAGCTGTGGGCACGGGGCCTGTGCCAACCTATAGTACGAGACCCAGAGCCCGAATAAAAGACAAGATGCACCATTCACAACCCAAGGAAAGCCGGGGGATGTCCGCCAGGGCAGCCGCATTACCCGTCAGTCTCATACATGAGACCAGAGGATGACCACAGGACTTTTTCCGTACTAGTATTTTAAGAGGTTTTCTGAGATTTTAATACTGATGACCAATCCTCTGGATAGGTCATCAGTATCTGATCGGTGGGGGTCCGACACCTGGGACCACCGCCAATCAGCTGTTTGAGAAGGCACCGGCGCTCCTGTGAGCGCCGCAGACTTCTCCGTGCCGTACATGGTATCGCGCTCAAGCCCATTCACTGCAATGGGGCTGAGCTGCGCCTAGGCCATGTGATCGATGAACGTGACCTCACATGGTCTAAGAAAAGCTGTAAGCTTCTCAAACAGCTGACCGGCGGGGGTCCAGGGTGTCGGACCCTCACCGATCAGTTACTGAGGACCTATCCTGAGGATAAGTCTTCAGGTATAAGGTCTTGGAAAACCCCTTTAAGCAAATGGCCTTCAAGAAGAGGGATTCCCCCCCCAAAAGTCCATCCATGGCTGCATTATAGCACTGTATTAAAGGGGTATTCTGGTAGTGACACGTTATCCCCTATCCTGTATTCGATTAGTGGGGGCCCTACTCTTTGGGGCTCATTTAAAGAGGCCTTAAAGGGTAAAGGGCCCCTATTTTAATGATCAGTAAGGATTCCAGAGGTAGGAACCCTACCGATCTAATAGTGATAGGGGTTAACTTGTCACAGCAGGGATACCCCTTTAAGCCATAATGGTGCATTTACAGAAGTCTATGGGGCAATAACGCAAACTGAGGATGGATATGTAATCGAGAAGAAACATTGTGCCAAGTTACTTTGGAAGGTCTATTATGAAGGTGTAATTCAGAGGCATCATGCAGGGGCACGCGGAGTGCCTACAAGTTCATGGTACGGGGCTGTAGGGACTCCATGTACCTTCATACAGGACACTTACATGTCAAGACCAAAGCAGCTTTGTGTAGGTCTGCAAAAACGGAGATCACAGTCATAGGCCATGATGGGACCCATACAACTACTTGGCGACAGAACCGTGGCTCAGTTCTCCAACCAGGAGGAGTGATCCTGGCATGGTCGATCCAATGTATGAGATCGTGACGTGAATCTGCTTATTTATAGCTACTCGGTATGTGTACCAAAGTTCAGCACAGACCGCCATGTCACACTGTAGCATTCTTTTATTACAGACTCTGTGCACAGTGAGGAGCAATGCTTTCTTAAAGGGGATGTCCCCCTATCCACGGGATAAGAGATAAATATCTGACTGGTGGGGTCCAACCACTGGAGCCCCCGCCAATCTAATAAAAAAAAGGGGCCCATGCTCCCTGTTTGAATAGAGAGCCAGACAAACATGGTGGCTGCCACTCCAGAGACAGCTGAGCGCTTGTACTTACCTATCTCTGACAGTCTCATAGAGTTGACTGGAGTGTCAGCATGCATGCATGAACGCAGTTAAACAGGGGAGAATGGGCCCGCCTTCTCATAATCAGTGGGGGGCCCCAGCAGTCAGACCCCCACCGATAATACACCTACCCCCTATCCAGTATGGGACAGAGCCGTAATACAGCCGTGTTCATGAGCCCCAAGGTTTATACCCTAAATTTAAATCAGAAAACTCTGATGGCTCTATGGTCCCCGTTTTGGACTGGGTTAGTTTACACCGGTTAACGGACGCTCATAGTTTGAATTGCGCACAGGAGTGGATTATGACACTTTGGCCACAGCCTGTCCAGTCCCCGGTGGCACTATAGCCAGATTTCAAAGTCTAAACATCTTAAGTCTCTAACCTTGAAGCTTGAGCACATATGACAGGTAACAGGTACGGTATCATCCCTCCCACCATCTGCAGTCACACCCCTCACCCTTCGCTGGAAGGAACGCGATGCAGATAAGGCCTCTCTACCTCCATACATCACATGGAGGACGTGCAACCTTGGGCTATAGATCGGCAACTGCTCTCCTACCTCAGGGCCAATAACCTACGCACCTCTGCACAGGCAAACACATTATATAGAGACAGAGGTGGGAACAACGGCCTATAGGGAAATACGGTAAAGACGACAGTCCGACTATCCTGGCTTATGGCCACAAACTAAAATGTAAAGCTAGGATATCTCCCGATGGTGGCCATGCTGGTTGTCGCCTAAAATGTATCTGTCTCCTTTATATGTCTCATCTCAGACAATGGGGGCATATGGCTAGGAAATGCCCCCATTGTCTTATAGGTGCGGGTCCCACTGCTGGGAACCGCACCTGTATTGAGAACGGAGCCCAGAAAGTGGCGGAGGGGCGCACTGCGCATGTGCAGCCGCCCTCTATTCATTTTTTATGGAGCCGCCGAAAATAGAGCACCGCCAGGCCCATAGAAGTGAATGGGAGCAGTGGCCGGTCATGCACGGTTCGCTCCCATTCACTTCTATGGGGAGAGCATTTGGTGGTGGCCGGACTGGAGTCTTCCAGCCACCACTATGTGGGGCTCCATTCCCAATACAGGTGTGGGACCTGCACCTATAAGACAATGGGGGCACATCGCTAGGATATGCCTCCATTGTCTGAGATGAGACATATAAAGGAGACATACATTTTAGGCGACAACCAGCATGGCCACCATCGGGAGATATCCTAGAGTCAAAGTCTACTCAGATACTCAAGCCATATGTGATCTGGGATGTACGAGATTAGAAAAACACGGCTGCTCTCCTCCAGAAATGGCACCACTTTTCTCCATGGGCCGTGCCTGGTAATGCAGTTCATCTTCATTCTCTTAAAGGAGCCTAGCTGCAATAACAGAGAGCGGCCAGGGACAAAAGTCGAGCTGTTTCCAGAAGATGGCAGCCATGTTTTTTCTTAAAAATGCTTTAGGGTGTGGCTACAGAGGGTGTAAACGCTGTGGATTTTCCGTGGATTTTTTTTACAGTAACAGCGAAGTGTACGACGCCTCGCCCAAACGCAATGGAAACTGACTTGCAGTGTGGATTGCAAAGCCCCTCCTTGATTTCTATGCAGCGATCAGCTACCTGCAAATTCCCATAGAGCAGCTGAGCACATGTCTACCAACTGCTCCATTCCTTTCGAGGGCTCCATGCAGTACGGGACCCCCGTTTTAGCAATCAGTGGGGGTCCCAGCAGAAGATCCCTCACTGATCTAAAAGTTATTCCCTGTCCTGTGGATAGGGAATAACTTAATATAACCGGAATACCCCTTTATGGCTGCCATACACATTCAATGGCTGAACGGCTTATCAGCCAACAGCTCCGTTGACTTCTCCATCTCCAATGGGAAGAAAGTCGCTGCCACAAACCATGGCAATGGACAAAAATATTCAATATTCACCATATACATTAAAGGGGTGCTCTCTCACTTCAGCAAATGGCATTTATCATGTAGAGAAAGGTAATACAAGGCACTTACTAATGTACTGTGATTGTCCATATTGCCTCCTTTGCTGGTTGGATTCATTTTTCCATCACATTATATAATGCACGTTTCCATGGTTATGGCCACCCTGCAATCTAGCAGTGGTGGTCGTGCTTGCGCACTATAGGAAAAAGACCCCTGGAAACAAGCAGTATATAAATGTGATGGAAACCTGAATCCAGCCAGCAAAGGAAGCAATATGGACAATCACAATACATAAGTAAGTGCCTGATAGTAACTCTCTCTACATGATAAATGTTATTTGCTGACGTGAGACAGCCCCTTTAACGGCAGGCTCGGCAGACAATACTCTAAATGTGTATGGGCAGTTTTACAAATGAAGATTAAAACTGAAGGTGATTTGGGTTCAATTGTAGCTTAATTGCTGTGCAAATAAAACGTCCTACAGCTTTCCAATATGCTCACAATTGTCAAGATAACAGCTGTCTATCAGTGAATGAAAACCAACAATGAGAAGAAACCTGTACATAGCTAGTGCTGCTCTTGGGTGAGTAGACGATACAAATGGACCAGGTTACAGTCACTCCGTGCCACGTGCAATGGCTGTGAAGTGGACGCGGTGTGGTGAGAACTGCGCTCTGTATTCACGTAACTCATTACAAACTGATAGGTTTTTCACTGTGCTTTGTTAAAGGGAATCTGTCAGCAGTTTTGATCATAGGCTACTTTCACATATGCGTTTGGCACGGATCCGTCTTGAATCTGCTCTCTGTTGCCGAGAGTGACAGCCACCGTGGTCTCCTGGCTGGATGCTACAGCTGTCACTCACAGCGGAGGGGAGGGGCTGTGAGCAGCTCAGTGCGGACAGCACTTTACAGTGAAGCTCCGCCTCCAGTGCACTTAAGGAGCTGAATCTGGCACAGTAAAAGTGCTAATTCTCAAAACTGCTGACAGATTCCAGATGACAGCCCCACTGTGAGTTACCGTGCAGTCAATAGCAGTGCAGTGAAGTGAAGTGAAGCACCAATTAGTTTGTATTGAACACCGATGCGGTGTGCAGGGCTACACTGTTCTAGTAGCTCAGCCGCTGCAAAGTATGTCCGGACCCTCAGTCTACTAGACAATGCACTTTTGAGACAAACATATCAGCAGCAACCGCCGCCTATTCTTTCTTACAATGTATCAGTCCGGGCTGATTATCTCACAGATCATTATCTAGACTGGATACAATTGCATCCACTGAGGGCAGGACTAGCCAGGAACTACATTATCTGAATGTACACAAAAAAAGATGTATTCACTGACAGCAAACAAGTATCCTGCAACTGCCGAGAAACTAAAACAAAGTATATTAGAAAGATGTACAATATTTCATTCATACACTGTAAAACTCTTTTAAAGGGGTTCTCCGGGACTAACACTGATGACTAGCCTGAGGCTGGATTCACACATCTGTGTGTCCCGGGATACGACCTCTGGTTTAGACTCAAAATCACAGCATCAGAGTTATGGAAACAGTGTCATTTGCTGTGCTGTATGCGGAGCTCCCAAACACTGCAGTGGGGATTCAGAACGAGCATCTAAGGGGTGATGCACATGAGAGTGCGGTCCGCACGGGCACCATCCGAGTGCACGCTGTTTGCAGATGCAGACTCATTAACTTGAATAGGTCCGTGATCTGCAAGAGAAAGTGCGGAGGTACGGACCAAAATCCAACGGAAACTCTTTGTAGTGCTTCCGATCCGTATCTTGAAGATTTCGCACCCATTCAAGTCAATGGGTTCGCATTCGTGATACGGAGTGCACACGGCCGGTGCCCGTATATTGCAGAACCGCTGTTTTGTGGTCCGCAATACGGGCGCGCACACACACGCTCATGTGCAAGAGCCCTTAGTCAGGGATCAGCAACCATCGGCACTCCAGCTGCTGTGAAACTACAACTCCCAGCATGCACATTTACTTGGCTGTTCTTGTAACTCCCATAGAAGTAAAAGGAGGATTCTGGGAGTTGCAGTTTCAGATCAGCTGGAGTGTTGGAGGTTGCCGATCCCTTATCTCAGTAGAAATAAAATATAAAGGGGTTAATTTATTAAGACTATCATTTTAGATGCCCGCCTTAAAGGGGTTCTGCACTTTGTTTTAACTGATGATCTATCCTCTGGATAGATCATCAGCATCTGATCGTCCGGGGTCCGACACCCGGGACCCCTGCTGATCAGCTGTTTGAGAAGGCAGCAGTGCCGCGGCCTTCTCACTGTTTACCGCCGGCTGAGTGATGTCACGACTAGTATCAACTAGCGTGGGCGCGGCTAAACAACATTCAAGTGAATGGAGCTCAGTCGCACCCAGGCCAGTTGATACTAGTCGTGATGTCACTGGGCCAGCGGTAAACAGTGAGAAGGCCGCGCCGCTGCCTTCTCAAACAGCTGATCAGCGGGGGTCTCCGGTGTTGGACCCCCGCCGATCAGATGCTGATGATCTATCCAGAGGATAGATCATCAGTTAAAACAAAGTGCAGAATCCCTTTACTAAGGCTTTGTGGTGGTCCGCCAAAGTTATGTAGAGGCGCCGGCCTCTACATAACTTTGGCAGATCCAACTCTGCTTCTAGATCTATGCCAGATTTAGACCATTCTCTACGCCTAAGGCTACTTTCACACTGGCGTTTCAGGGATCTCGCAAACGGTTCAGCCCCAATGCATTCCGAATGGAAAAGGATCCATTTAAATTGCATAAGTTTGGCTCCGTTCCGCCTCCATTCCACTCTGGAGGCGGACACCAAAACGCTGCTTCCAGCGTTTCGGTGTTCGCCTGGCGATGCAGAGCCAAATGGATCCGTCCTGACTTATAATGTAAGTCAATGGGGACAGATCAGTTTTCACTGACACAATATGGTGCAGTTGAAAACGGATCCGTCCCCCATTGACTTTCAATGTAAGTCAGGACGGATCCATTTAGACTTTTTTTTTTAAAAGAATAATGCAAACGGATACAAGCGTTTGCATTATAGGTGCGGATCCGTCTGTGCAGATACCAGACGGATCCGCACCTAACGCAGGTGTGAAAGTAGCCTAAAACAGGTGTAGAAAATGATGAATGAGACCGTCCGCCGTCTTCCCCGCCAACTTCCTTAGACCCGGAGTGAGTGGGGAAAAGTCACACATTGCGGTGCAAATAACCTTTGTGCCGCAATCTGTGCCAGAAATACGCCTAATATAGACATTTTTTGGCAAGTAAATGACCCCCAAAGTGTAGATATCATAACCAACTGGAAAATGGATCCCGTTAACAGGGGCTCGCTAAGGGTCACTCTTCCTGTCTTTGTGTTTTAGTCATTGACACCGCCTTAAACTCGTGCCAAAAACTAAGCCGGGAAGAAGAGGGAGATCGGGCACAACTTCATGGAGAAAATCCCTTTCTGTTTGGTGCACATAACCTCAGGAAACCCCTCCCAGCTTATAATATCAAACCAAAAGTTATTCGGCCATGACGCGTCGGCTACAGCTGCTGCCATAAAACCAGCAATTACCACTCTAATAAGCACGTTTAGTGTGTGCTGAGGGTTTCCTCTCTGTCCTAGTTACTGTTCATGGTCGGACACCCAACGTGTCCAAATGACCTCAATGTGGACAGGAGGCCTGGTGCCCAGTGAATATACATGATGTGGACATCTGAAGCAGTAAGGCTGGGTTCACACCTGAGCATTTTACAGCGCGTTCTTACGCGCTGTAAAACGATCAACAAGCAAAAACCAATGCTTCCCTATCAGAATGGTTCTCACCCGAGCATACGACGCCCCAAGAAGTACAGGAGCTTCTTTGGGGCGCATTGTCGCACGTTCCCGCACATAGACCTAGCGGGAATGCGCGACAATGGGCGTTTGCTTGTTTCACTCACTCGTATGTAAACGCCCGATAAGCACGCTTGTAAACAGCGCCCATCGGGTACGCTTATGTGTGAACCCGGCCTCAGCCATACGTGTCCAGCTCACATGCATCCTTCATCTACTTGATATATGTTCTATATAGAGGTCAATGACTTCCTATGGTTGTCCACCAGACGCCAGAATAGAGTATCGCACAGAGGGGAGGGACGACCCTCAGTGCACACAATTATGCAGCTGCCTTAGCGATGTGAACAGGGATCTGGTTTAAAGGGAGTCCATCACCTACTTTACTCAAATCACACTGTAGGTCACATACGGTAGCTTTTATTGCCTTGTCTGCTGCTCTGATGGTCCAAAAAACAAACTTTGAAGCCATTTGCAAATGAGCCCGTAAGCGCCCGGGGCGTTCTCTATGTGCTACTCTGCAATAACTCCCACCCTGTCTGGCTGTAAGCCAGCCTAGTATGCTCCTGACTTAGGGCTCATTCACATGTACGTATTTTCTTTCCATGCCCGTTCAGTTTTTTCTTTGCGGACCGTATACAGAACCATTCCTTTCAATGGATCCGCAAAAACCGAAAAAAAAAAAAAAACAACGGAAGGAACTCCTTTTCCATATATCCGTTCCGCAAAAAAATAGAACATGTCCTGTTACTGTCCGCATCACGGACAAGGATAGGACTGTTCTATTAGGGGCCAGCTGTTCCGTAAAATACGGAATACACACAGAAGTCATCCGTATTTTTTGCAGACCGCAAAATACATAGTCGTGTGCATGAGGCCTTACTGTCCTCAGTGCCTGAATTCCCATGCTGGCGCATGCGCAGTCCCTTAATCATTACTGCCGCCTACGGTTGGTACTGTATGCACAGTGTGTGCAGTCGCTGGATTTTAGGCGCAGGGGACAGTGACCTCATGAGGGTAATAGGCTGGCCTACAGCCAGACAGAGGAAGAGTTATCGCACAGTAACGCCTAGGGACCGGGCACTTGCAGCAATAGAAAACACCCCTGGGCGCTTGCAAGCTCATTTGCATATGGCTTCAAAGACAAAGCAACATAAGGTACCATTTGTGGAGTGTGATTTGAGCAGGTTTACATAAGTAAAATAGATGAAAACCTGTTTTCATCAGAGAAGTCGATGAACCGCAATGGTCCCATGGAGACATGCAAACACAAGAAAATTACAGGCAACGCCTCAGATCTCTGCAGAGGCTGCACGTTGCTTCCTTACAAATGGTGACCGGTGAGATCCACCCTTGACGTGAAGTAACCTTGAAGGCCCATACATATTCCAGGTGTATATGAGATGCATTCCATACTTCCATTCAGATACCAGGTGGTGACCTCCTATCAGCGCAGAAATACATTCTCCTCCTCCTGCGTCTTACTTCCGCTCCCTCTTCGTGATCATTTCTGCTCTCTCTCGTATTCCAATCAGAATAAGATAGGTGGCCGGCTCCCTCCTTACCTTGTGGACACTCTTGGGGTTCTCCAGCCAGGCGTAGTACATTTCCTCCACATAATTAGAACTAGTCCCACTAAGAAAAGGCTCTGCGGCCCCAGGTGTACTAAGGCACCTGAGTGGCTGAAACGTCCTTGGGGCCGAGGGCCGACTGTGTTTGAGCGATCGAACAGTCTGAGAGGCCGTCAAAGGCCTTAGTTTAGCAGCACAAGTCCTTAAGCTATACATGGTTGTGTCCTTGTGGGAGACGATGACCCGAATCTGCAAGAAGAGGAGACACAAGTTAGTGGAGACAGTCACTGCACAGACCCCCCATCAAGGACCCTAATGACTTTACCCATAAAAGTTATCCTGGGCACAGCTACATGGGTGCGGTTATCGAGCCGTAGTGCTTGTCACAGCACTTTATACAGGAGCTGGGAACAGGGAGAGAACAATGGTCGCTGCAGCACAAAGCAGGACGTACTAGATGGTTGGCAAAAATGTGCTAAAAGTATGACACTGACCATCCAGCATCGGCCGAAACCGCAAAATGTCTGCACCTTGATCAACACGGGTAAAAACAGGACAGAACCAAACAAGAGCCATCAGTGCTGACACACCACACACAGGTAGGTGCAAAAGTAAGGTTACACCTCATGTGGGGCTAGGGCGGGGACATTTTTGCTAAAAAATAAAAATAAAAATCTATATTATTTTTAATCTAAGGATTTTCTTGATTATTTAAAAAATATATATTCTGGCCACAACTTATGTTTTTTGGTCGATGTAGCCACACGACTTGTCTTTTTGCAGGACGAATTGTAGTTTTTAGTGACATCATTTTAGGCTACTTTCACACTTGCGGCAGGACGGATCCGACATGCTGTTCATCATGTCGGATCCGTCCTGCGGCTATTTCGCCGTGCCGCTGCTCCGTCCCCATTGACTATAATGGGGACGGGGGCGGAGCTCCGGCGCAGCAAGGTGAAAGGCCGCCGGACTAAAATTACTGCATGTCAGACTTTTTAGTCCAGCGGCTTTCTCTGTGCACCGCCGGAGCTCCACCCCGTCCCCATTATAGTCAATGGGGACGGAGCAGCGGTCTGGCGAAATAGCCGCAGGACGGATCCAACATGGTGAACAGCATGTCAGATCCGTCCTGCCGCAAGTGTGAAAGTAGCCTAACTTTTTGCTTTTTTTTTGTGTGAAAAAACAGGATCTTCTGACAGTTTGAACATTGACCCTGCAGAACAAGAAAAAGTTTTCATTGGCACCATTTTGCGGTACATGGAAATTCTTAACATTTATTTATTTTTTTGGGGGGGGAGAATAGGAAAAAAAAACTATTTGATTATTTTTTGCGCTTTTTTTTACGTTATGTTATCTTTATTATATGTGTTGTAGCAAACTAAGTAATAATGCAATTTTAGCATTTTTTACTAAATAAAACCATTTTTATAAACTATTGGCATTCAATAATTTTTGCGCTCTCGCTAAGGAACTGCATTATAGCCAATCACAGCACTAGGGACAGGCAGGCTATTAGGCTGTGTCCACGGCAAAGTGTAATAGACATACAGTTATGGCAGGCCGGGGGCCCCTTGTTAGGCCTCCAGCTGCCACAGAAACACATTGATAACCTGCAATTGTGTTTGCGGGGGGAGGGGCTTTGCCTTATACCTCTGTGTAACTGCCTAGATACCGAGGTCACTACTGTCCGTGGCATCTAGCGAGTTAAATGGTTGGGGGTGACAGGGAACGAGTTAAGTGGTCGGCTTTGAAGATACCAGTTGTAGATCTGGAGCACTGATTCAGCACAACCTGTGTGGGGGTGTCTTCAGTCCTTGTCGTCTGAGCCAGGTTTAGGCTACTTTCACACTAGCGTTCGTCGGTCCGCTCGTGAGCTCCGTTTGAAGGAGCTCACGAGCGGACCCGAACGCCTCCGTCCAGCCCTGATGCAGTCTGAATGAATGCGGATCCGCTCAGACTGCATCAGTCTGGCGGCGTTCAGCCTCCGCTCGCCTCCGCACGGACAGGCGGACAGCTGAACGCTGCTTGCAGCGTTCGGGTGTCCGCCTGGCCGTGCGGATCCGTTCAGACTTACAATGTAAGTCAATGGGAACGGATCCGCTTGAAGATGTCACCATATGGCTCAATCTTCAAGCGGATCCGTCCCCCATTGACTTTACATTGAAAGTCTGAACGGATCCGCGCAGGCAACGGATTCAGCAACAGGACATACATCTCCAACCAAACAACCACAAGTGGAAATGAGAAGTGAGCAAGGATATTGTGAGCAGGTCACACGACTGTGTCCGCTGTGAAACCTCCACACACAGCAATGTCAGAACTGACCTTATGTAACTGAGGAACATGATCCCCGTCCAATGCAACGTCACCGTGAGGCAGCCGTGAAGGCAAAGTACCCGGCATGAAATCTGGGCGCAGTCATGAGAACCGGCTGATACCAAGCTGAGCAAGCAGCAAGTCCACAGAGATCACTGCTTCCCTAGATAATAAACTGAGCCGCTCTGTATAATCTGAATACCAAGATGTCAGCATTTCTACAAGAGCAGACCCACAAAGGCATGCATCGGGGTAGCTGAAAGAAATGCACCGGATTGGATCCATGTTGGACAACCATCTAATGGTTCTGGGAGATAAACGGGCATGTTGGATTTCAACATGCCTGATCCTTCTGTTCTCAGGGAGCTAAGTCTGGCAGCGGCTTTCTCCCCTCTCCCATTGGTATGCCGGATCTGGGTAATGCTAGTTTCAGACGAGCTGTGTGTAAGCATGATTTCCCATTCTGACCTCTGCTCCTCTGACAGCACCGCACAGCATTACACTGATTTATAATGCTGTGTGTCCCTGCCAGACCTGTACCGACTGAATTAGGGTACTTTCCCACTTGCGTTTTTCTTTTCCGGCACCGAGTTCCGTCCTATGGGCTTAATACTGGAAAAAAAACGGTTCAGTTTTATCCCCATGCATTCTGAATGGAGAGCATTCCGTTCAGGATGCATCAGGATGTCTTCAGTTCAGTCTTTTTGACTGATCAGGACAGAGATAATACCGCAGCATGCTACTGTTTTATCTCTGGCCAAAAAAACTGAACAATTTCCTGAATGCCGGATCTGCCTTTTTGTCCCCATAGAAATGTATTAATACCAGAATGTGCAGACTGAAAAAAAAAAAAAGGTGAAAAAAAAAAATGCCAGATCCGTTTTTCCGGATGACACCGGAAAGACGGATCCGGTATTGCAATGCATTTTCAGACTGATCAGAATCCTTACAAATGCCATCAGTTAGCATAAGTTTTGCCGGATCTGCTTGCCGGATAACCCTGCCGCAAGTGTGAAAGTAGCCTTACACTTGAGGGCATTGTCAAAACAATTCAGTAGATTCGAGGTCCGGCAGGGACACACAGAATTATTATAAACCACTAGAATGCTGTAAGATCCTGTCAGTGGATCAGAGGTCAGAACGGAAAACCATGCTCGAACTCGCATTGAACTCACTTGTCCGCAACTAGCCTAAAGCTCTAGAAAAAAGCAGAAATATAATCATCTATGGAAAGGATGCAAATTGTATGGAAAGGACGGCAAGACGTGACTCTAGGCCAGTTTTACACATCCATAACCCTCCACAGTTTTACTCAAAACAGAACGAAGCAGAAGTGGGGGCATCTGGGTGTTGCGGATGTAATATGGGCCCTAAAGGCCCCTTTAAATGGAACACTTATTGCCTGCCGATCACTGGATGAACACACAAACACTCGTTCATCGAGGGTGAAAGCACTGCTCATACGTCACCCAAAGTCATAAATTCTGGCCAGCAGGCTATGTGGTGGTCCCAGAAGCAATGATTCTCTATGGGGGTCAGCTATCACACAACCCGATACAGTGGAGGAGATAGCTGCAAGTATATGCAGCTCTTACCTCCTCTGATGAGCTGGCAATTATCGGGAACAAATGGATTACTCTGGGTAATTGCCCTCTGTGTCGGCCCATGTAAATGGCCTTTAAAATGTGGCCTTGCAAAACTGCTCTTGAAGAAAGCGTGCACTGAGATAAGGCGTGTGAATCCAGGCTGCCAGGCGTCTTCTACTGAGCAGATCCAGTCTGGAAACGTAAGAATGTCATTGATGTGACGATTGTTAGTGAAAGGTGGAGTGGGCAGTAATTTCGTGCAAGAGCACCTGTGAGATCTATCTATGGATATGTGAGGCCCTCACCCTCACATCCATTAACGCGAGGCTATTAAAAAAGCTGACAACGTTTCCAGCATTAGGAGATATCTGACAGCGCATCACAGTCCCCTGTATTAATACAATCGTTCAGCCTGAGGAATGGGTATGTTACTGTGGAGATAAGTGGCTCCTAGTCACTCCTGGTGCTGCTCATCTTCGGCAAACACAAAGTCTAACTTGTCTGATCCCATCTCAGTAGACATCAGGCTGATCCCATATTGTCGGCGGACCCCTTGTCTATGGCAAGAGTGTGAACACACTGCCTAAAGGGAATTCCTAGCAATTTTGACAGCTACCATCACACATCGCTTGTCCCGTATAACTGCACCCTCAGCTGTTTTCAATGGGTACAGAGGATTTCCTGAGGTAAGGACAAATCAGCCATATTGAAAAATCAACATTCTTAACCTACCAGTCTGTCCGAGATCAACCTCTGGACAGGAAACCTAAACTGCACTCATACCGAAATGCCACCCTTCCCCCACGGAATTCAGTGTATAACCCCTACTCTGTTTCCTCACGCCTGTGGTCTGGGCGATAACCCGGCGCACGCAGTCCCTCCACCGGGACGATAACCCGGCGCACACAGTCCCTCCACCGGGACGATAACCCGGCGCATGCAGTCCCTCCACCGGGACGATAACCCGGCGCACGCAGTCCCTCCCCCGGGACGATAACCCGGCGCACGCACGTCATCCCTTGTGACATCCATTGCAGTGCACATACTGCTTGTTTCCATCTTCCCAGATCAAGACATATCTACAGGGTGGTGTACCCGCTTTATTCGGATCAGCTGCCACTTTGGTCTTGCTCTTTGGAAATCTCTCACAAATGTTTGGTGCTGCAGTCACTACCCCTGATGGCAGCTCCTAGGGGACTACACTGCACTTTCAGAATGTGTCACCAGATGCCAGTCAAGATGAGCAACATACCCAGCTCTGCTTCATACATGACATTCTATAGGAAGGTGACATCCGTCCTTATTGACGGGATGCGAGTCTGGAAGTTGAACCAGTCTACAACCTGTTCGCTGCTCGTGCAGGGAACATAGTCCCGACCTTCAGGGAAGGACGCACACAGGACTGAAGGACATAAACCAGGCCGGAATTACAACTGCTGTACAAGCGAGCTACACCTCCTCAGTAGACTGCATTCACACAACTGCAGATCCGCAAAAATAACCGTGACGTTCGGTGTAGCTCTGTCACAGTAGGTCGGCACCAGAACTACACATCGACATTGTAGTAAAGAGAGATCTCTGCTACAGTGCTGATCCCATTGAAGTCAATGCTTCTGGCCATGGAGCTACACTGCCAGGCAGATTGGCAGGGGTGCAGGGTGTCAGACCATCATTTACTAAAGATTGCACAAATCCTTTCAAAGGGTTTTTATAAAAAAATAAATAAATCCTTTCAAAGGGTTATCCCACAAAACAGTTTTCAAAGCTCTTTAAGGTTTTTTTCACACTTGCGTTGCTTGATTCCGGCAGGCAGTTCAATTGCCTGAACCGCCTGCCTGATCAGGCAAACTGTATGCAAACGCATGCCATTTTTTCTGACTGATCAGAAAAATGCATTGCAATAACGGATCAGTTTTTCCGGTGTCATCAGGCAAAACGGATCCGGTATTTTTCTTCTTCTCATTTTTAAAGGTCTGCGTATGCGCAGACCGGAAGGCCGGATCCGGCATTTTGAATGCCGGATCCGGCACTAATACAATTCATATGGAAAAAAATGCCGGATCTGGCATTCAGGCATGTCTTCAGTTTTTTTCGCCAGAGATAAAACCGTAGCATGCTGCGTTTTTATCTTTGGCCTGATCAGTCAAAATGACTGAACTGAAGATTTCTCTCCATTCAGAATGCATGGGGATAAAACTGATCAGTTCTTTTCCGGTATAGAGTCCCTAGGACGGAATTCTATGCCAGAAAAGAAAAACGCTAGTGTGAAAGTAGCCTAAAAGGGATTACACCTGCTCAACACTGCAATTACTGTGACAGGCAGGTAAACAAAGCAGAGAAGCCAGCACTTGTACCAGCACTGCCTTCTCTTCAAACAGCTGATCGGCGGGGGTGCCAGGAGTCGGACCCCGGCGATCTGTTATCGATGGACCCATCCTAAGGGCTTCTTTCCCATTCTGTGGGAGGGCAGTAGCTCCCATGAGACAATCAAGAATTAACCCATTCCTCCCATGCACAGAAGAAGAGTCCATCACATATGGCCCCAGAGATACAGTACATATGGATGTAATCCCACCAGAATAGCCTTCTCCACTGTCTAGAGAGAGAGATAGCTATATATTTCTATGAATTTAGAAGTATGGCTTTAAGATAGATGTCTGGGCCGCTTCACTACGAGATCAGTACACCTGGGGAGAAAGGGAGCAGGGCGGCTAGCGAGCATGTTAGTCCACCATTGAATACAGGAGAAGGTGCAACTGAAGAATAAAACTGTAAGGGGCGCTACAGGGGAAAACGTAATGTACATAAAAAAATCGTAGTCATTTTGACTGCATGTATTTTATATTAATTTGTCCAACTTACTGCAAAGTAAGACTTTTCGTGGGATAACCCCTTTAAAATGAACTGTGCGACATTTGTAAAAAAAATTGCTTTTGTGACTCACGTAATTGTGGTGAGGGAAGAAAATGGAATCTGTAGACACGCACGAACGGCTCGTGTAATTAACCAGCTGGGAGGCTATAGGCGTCAGTCATAAAGAGTGAACACTCCCTGCGCAAGGTCAAGAAGCGCTACTTCCAACGCACAGAAATCATACCTATATATGGTTCACTACTGTATTTATGAGGTTGTTTGGGCTTTTACTATCGCTCGTGCCGTCTCCCTCTTCTCTTCTGATGTCTATGGCCTGCACACGCCGTCTCCCGATACAGCTGATCATTGGGGGTGTCGGACCCCCTCTGATCTGATATTGATGATCTATCCTGAGGTAAAAGCCCCTTTAATGTGTGGAGACAGCTTTGACCAAAGTCACTAGGTCTGCAGCTGTTCTACCCCAGTGATCCCATGACAAGACGGAAGGCCCTTTCACGTGGATGTTCCCGATAATTGCCTGATCATCAGCGGGGACGCGGGGGGGGGGGGGGGGGGGGCATTTACATGCAGTAATGACCTCTGTTGTATGCAGATGTCCCCATAGACAATCAGTGTTCCTGGGCAGAAGATCTCTGTTTAGACAGCTTGTCTGCCCATTCTTTGGGTGACTGCCGTCATCTTTTACATAAGTCAATTATCGGGAATAAGTGTTTATACCCAACACTCATCACTGATATCTACCAGATCACCAGTATACGTAAAAGGACCTTTAGGGCATTTTTCATAGGCTGACAGAGTAGGCAATAAACAGGAATAAGGAAGTTTGCATGATCACTGATTCATAGGGATGGATGATCGCTGATAGGAGCATTTATACCCATACAGACTCATGTGGTCATTTACCAAACTGGTGTAAAGTAGAACTGGCTCAGTTACCCCTAGCAACCAGTCAGATTTTGCCTTTCATTTTTGACAGCTCCTTTAGAAAATGAAAGGTGGAATCTGATTGGTTGCTATGGACAACTAAGTCAGTGCTACTTTACACCAGTTTGATAAATGACGCCATCATTGTTTACACAGGATTTTTGATCCTGCATAAAAGATGTGATCGCCTGACAAACATTAATAATGGAGAAGAGCAGTCGGATGACCAGCGAAACGTCTTCAAGATAAAAATACACAAGAAGTCCGGGTGCTCTGACTATGGGTCCATTCACACGTCAGTATTTTTCTTTTCCAGATTTCCATTCCGTTTTCTGCGGATAAGTGTTTTTTCCGCAAAAAACTTCTGTTTTTACTAGTTGTACATCCGCATCCATTCAGTTTTTCAGCAAAAAAACGGAAGGGAGCAATATATGTTGCTAGGGTACAAAAAATTTATTTTTTCTCTATTTTCTGGAAACGGATCTGGAATTGCGGAAGACATATTGATGCATTCCACATGACATCCGTATTTTTGCGGACACATTGACTACAATGGGACCACGGACCACATTCTGCGGACAATAGTAGGACGAGCTTTTTTTTGTGGATCCGCATAACGGAACGGACACTGACAGCACACTGAGTGCTGTCCGCATTTTTTGCGGGGCCACTGAAAGGAATGGGTCCATATTCCGTTACACAAATTTGTGGCGTGTGAACAGACCCTTATTACTACTGATATACCATGACCTGGATGAATGAGAACCTTCACAGACATACTGCCACACCAACGTGCTTTTGCTCTTTTCTTGGGTGATCGGTGGTGCCCTTACATGGGACAGTTATCGGGATCGAGTGTTTGTAGGAACGTTCATTCCCAGTAATCGCCCCAATTCTCAGCCATGAGTCTACCGACGCAAACTCACAGCATCTTAGATCTGTAGGACACTGCGAGCTCAGGTCAGTAGGGCCACAGATTTCCCAGGCACTCTTCATAAATAGAACAAAGCCTCCAGGTATCACATACTTCTGCTCCCATGCATCTATTTACACACGTGACAGTCCCCAATTCTACAGGAAGTAACCTAATGACAGAAATCCCATCCAAAGTGTGAAGAAAAACCCGCCATTGTAAGCAGACATTCCAGTAACTCCCAATACAAACCAGTCTAGGCCAGCTTTACCCCAACCCTACAGGGAACACCCTACCACCTTCCTCAATGGCAGGACTGTAAAGAAACCGAGCTGTAGCCCAGATGCATTAGGAATACCGCTACATCACAATGGTACCTTTATCTAGTGCACTGCTGCCAAACTACAACCCTGACACCCTCTCAGCTACTACAAGGGTGACTGGCACGGGGATGGCTCCGCCGACCCGGCTCAGTGACGCAAGACTGGTTGGGGAAATGAGAATGGATCCCATCAAATGTTTAGTAATTACCTCAGCTGGGATCTTGCTTTAAAGGAGGGCTTGTCAGTAGGACCAACCCCATTAAACCAGATACTGCCTGGTAGGGTTGATCCTGCTGGTTAGAATTATACCCATCCTGTGAAAATCAGTTGCAATGTTCCAGAGAAAATAAAAAACTGCTTATTCTGGGGCTTCAGTTCAGAGGGGCATGGTTAACACTGGAACGTGAGTAGCTAGGCCCCACCCCTCCAGATCACTTTAATCAGCAGGTTCACAACCCCCATATAGTGTGCACCCAGTTTAATAGGATTGATCCTGCTGACAGGTAAACCGCCATGTGTGGGGGGCAAACGTTGTTGATTTTCGTCCGCAGAAATGCGCGTGGAAAGTCTCCAGGGTTTTATAGTAGCTGCAAATCGGATGAGACCAGAAATCTGGGAAAGAAATCCATGGTGCGAATAGCAACGCAGAGGGCGAAATCTCCAGAGGAAGTCCTAAAATCTACCACAAGTAGCCTTACCCTCTGCTCCAGAACGAGAGAAAAAAAACGGAATCACCAGAAGCGGAATATGACAGATTTCGCCTCTGCCTGACAGATCCCATTGACTATCGGGAGCGCATTGGGTTTCCATCATGGATACCAGCATTTTGCTCCTGGAATCCTGGTCGCAGATGTGAACCCATCCTTGGGGTAAGTGCACAAGCGGCAACAAAACTGACGAAAATGAATTCTCCCTTAGAGTATGTTCACACAGCGTTCCTCACAACTGTGTAGCTGGGGCACCCATACCCTACCACACTTAATTCTGGGTGCACGCCCCCTTCTGCCGGTACAAGGGAAGTCAGTCTGTCCTAACATCCAACTTCCTGAGGAAGGGCTCGGTGACGTCCACCACCAAGATGGGCATCACATGAAGGAGATACAGGAACAGTCCAGCGTCTTCTAATGCTCTATGGACGCTTTGGTCTAGCTGAACCAGTGCTCTAGATTCAGGAGGTCCTGCTCTTACAGGTATCACAACTTTACAGAGTTTTGGGGACAATGTACTCCTTTATACTGTCCTCCAGAGTTCACCTTCTTACTACTTTTATACTATTTGTGTCACATAGGACACTGTAGCACATTGCCAGCTGAATGGTTGCCTGCCAGTCATGCGAATTGGAACCTAGGTGCTACCCTCATGTACAGTACGGTTCAATACTTTCTTCTGAAACAGGAAAGGATCAAGCATTTTCAGCTGGTGGCCGGGCTCCGAGGAGGGCGAGGCCAGGTGACAAGTAGTAAAATGCTGCATCGTCAAGGACGGTGGGCTTGTTTTTGAAGGGTTTTGTATGGTCTTGTGTGTTGGTCTTTTGGTCACAGGTTCTGAGGACTTTTTGCCAATGAGTATGGATTCTCCGAGGAGCCCATGTATTCTTCGGGTAGGTTCACATATTTTTGGGGTATGGATTTGGTGCTGAAGCCCGTTCCCATAGCTGGTCGCTCTTCAGTTCATGTGGCGCTAGATCTTTCGCGTGCGGTTCTCTCGACCACGCCATAAATCTAATGTACAGGTCCGTTCTTGACGGACACCTTGGAGAGCTGCAGTCTGCTGAGCTCCATTCAACTAAACCAACCCGCAAGCAGGACCACAGCCTTCAACGTGAAAACCGTGGCGGATTGTGATGTGGTCAAAACCCGTGGTGTGAACCTACCCTTAGGCATAACTCCCGGCACCATATTATAGTCGGCTCCACTAACGGGAGTCATGTGGTTCCCATTATCAGAAACCCTTGTCTCACCCCGACACAGGTGCCCCATCCCCTGACCACAGTGCTATGTACAGTATATACTACCTAATGCTCTACGTGACACATGATCCCTGCACCTAATAAAAAGCAATACTGGATCCATACAGAATTATGTTAGGCACTACAACACCCAGCATGCACTCACTGATCTCTTCCATGTAAAAGAATGGAGCATGCTAGGAGTTGTAGTGTCACAGCAGCTGGGGGTCGCTGATCCCTGCACTAGGTCTTACCAATACAGACCACCAACTTCTTGTACTATCTGTGACTGTACAGATGGATTGGTATGACGTCACAGTCCACCAGAGGACACCCAGTAGCCCAGCACATTCCTACATATCAGGCATGAAAGGCATCTAGAAGGGGTGAAGCCACCATGTGGGGCCGGAAGTTCCAGTGTGCCTTGCAGGCAGTCACCTCCAGACGCCCGAGCACTTCTGCTGCTTCTACACGGAGGGCAAAGTGACTCCTAAAGTAACGACCCCTAAAGCATGCTTGCACGGGCCCACCTAACTTGACCTCGCTGCAGCCTTGCACATACAACCTTCACTCTCCTGCAGTACAAGCCCCTCCCCACAAGCCTTTCCATCGACCAATAGCTGAGGCTGTAACAACATCCTAGCCATAACGGCTCTTTTCATTGGTCCTCCACCTGAATAACACCGGCGGGGAGTTATATCCAGCTGTCGCCCGAATCCCCGCCACTGACGTCATCTTCTATCCCACTCCCTGCCTTCAACAGTATCGTCCTATGCATCCCTCCGTAGCGGGCCCCGCTCACCTTGGCTTGCAGAACGCAGCCACTACCGTCCGCTCCGTCCGGCTCCCGCCCGACGAATGGCAGGGAGAGCTGGAGGGCGCGGCCACAGAATAGAACAACACGCCCTGCCGAATATTACGTACATGTCCACGCCCATGCAGGGTGACGCACTTCTACACGCCTCGTTACTCCGATTTTTTTTTCTCTTTAATTCAAGAGAAAAATAGCTTTATTAACAATGACAGACCAAACAAGCCACTTACATAAGCAGGCTGGTGAGGTTATTATTAGCCTGTCAGCTGTTGCTCCGGGGACTGGGCTGTAAAGTTTTGTTCCCTGCCATTCTTGTCCTTGAGAATGTTCTTGTTGTCTCAGGTCTGACCGGCCGCTCAATACATGGATTTTCTACTTGTAAAAGTAAAAGAAATCATGTGAGATACGTAATAAGCGCCACAACCTGCTGTATTTATTAACTCCTTGAGACCTGGAGGATTTTTCATTTTTGCTTTTCTATTTTTTACACCCTGCCTTCCCTGAGCCGTAGCTTTTTTATTTTTCAGTTCCCATAGCCGTCTGAGGGCTCGTACTTTCTAAATGGAACCATTCACTGTTGTAAGCATTGTAGTGAGACGCTGAAAATAAAATTCCAAATAGGGTGAAATTGGAAGAAAAAAAAAACCTCTGCCACATTTTTATGGGTTTTGTTTTTACGGCGTTCTCTATGCGGTAAAACTGACCTGTGCCCGTCCTTCTCCAGGTCAGTACGATTACAGCAATAACACATTTTAGATTTTGTGCTACCGGAGGTGACTTAGGGCTCTTTCACACGTGCGTATTTCTTTACCGGCATAGAGTTCCGTCGTCGGTGCTCTATGCCGGAAGAATCCTGATCAGTTTTATCCTAATGCATTCTGAATGGAGAGAAATCCGTTCAGGATGCATCAGGATGTCTTCAGTTCCGGACCGGAACGTTTTTTGGCCGGAGAAAATACCGCAGCATGCTGCGCTTTTTGCTCCGGCCAAAAATCCTGAAGACTTGCCGCAAGGCCGGATCCGGAATTAATGCCCATTGAAAGGCATTGATCCGGATCCGGCCTTAAGCTAAACGTCGTTTCGCTGCATTGCCAGGTCCGACGTTTAGCTTTTTCTGAATGGTTACCATGGCTGCCGGGACGCTAAAGTCCTGGCAGCCATGGTAAAGTGTAGTGGGGAGCGGGGGAGCAGCATACTTACCGTCCGTGCGGCTCCCGGGGCGCTCCAGAGTGACGTCAGGGCGCCCCACGCGCATGGATGACGTGATCGCATGGCACGTCATCCATGCACATGGGGCGCTCTGACGTCATTCTGGAGCGCCCCGGGAGCCGTGCGGACTGTAAGTATACCGCTCCCCGCTCCTACTATAGCAACCAGGACTTTAATAGCGTCCTGGCTGCCATAGTAACACTGAACGCATTTTGAATACGGATCCGTCTTCAAATGCTTTCAGTTCACTTGCGTTTTTCCGGATCCGGCGCGTAATTCCGGCAAATGGAGTACACGACGGATCCAGACAACGCAAGTGTGAAAGAGGCCTTAAGGACGTGACTTAATAGAAAATTCTGTATATTCCAATGCAATGCTGCCACCTGCAGTCCTGCATTGGAATATACCTGTAATAAGCCTGGTTACCTTGAAATGGCACCTGTGTTGACGGCATATGGAGTTGTCGCGTGACTCTAAGGCCTCTTTCACACGTGCAAAGCGTTTTTCACTGAAGCCCCATTCCATGGGACCAGGGCTGCGAGAAAAACTCAGAATATAGAACGTGCTGTGATTCTCACGCAACGCAGAACTCAAGCGTGAACAAAAACACTTATGTACACAGACCCATTGAAATGGTCAGGATTCGGTGTGGGTGCCATGTGTTCACTTCACGCGCGGAAATCTCGCCTGTGTGAAAGGGGCCTAAGAGCTCATGCGCGGTCCACAATGCATGGGAACCGACCGTGGGGCCACTGCATGCCGATCGAGGACCCATTCACTTGAATGGGGTCCGCAATCCGCATCCAACGGTGCGGAGGCACGGGCAGAAACTACGGAGTGCTTCCGTGGGATTTCTTGCCTCCATTCTGCACCAACCTTCAAGTGAATGGGTCCGCATCCATGATGTGGCGCCAGAACGTCCGGGGCCCGTATTTTGCAGACCCATTGTTTGCGGCACACAATACAGTCCAGCCGGCACACAGTTGTGTGCATGAGCCCTAATACTGTTAAAATTCTCTATAAGGCCTCATGCACACGACCGTTTTTTTTTTTCCTGTTTTGCGGGCCGTTTTCTGCATTCCGTATACGGAACCATTCACTTCAATGGTTCCGCAAAAAAAAACCGTAATGTACTCTGTATGCACGGAACACGACCGTGTACATTCGGCCTTAATCAAATCTCATCCACTCGCTGCATTAAAAAATCAGTGGAAATTGATTAAATCTGCAGCGTGCCAATTTATTCTGCAGATTTCCACCCCCAGATATCATCCTTTGCAATGCCTAGAGTGAAGGGTGAAATCTTCTGAAAATCTGCCTTCAAAGGGTTGTACCAAATATGAAAATTATCCATTAGGCCTCATTCAGACGACCATAGTGTTTTGCGTACCCACAAAACACGGATACCGGCCGTGTGCGTTCCGCAATTTGCAGACTGCACATGGCTGCAACCGTCATAGAAAATGCCTATTCTTGTCCGCGATTGCAGACAAGAATAGCACATGCTCTATAACACGGTGTGCTGTCCGCATCTTTTGCGGCCCCATTGAAATGAATGGGTCCACACCCGTTCCGCAAAATTGCGGAACGGGTGCCGACCCGTTCATATAGCTGTTTGAATGGGCTCTAAACCACAGGACAGGGGATAAATAACTGATCAGTGGGGGCTGGGGGGGGGTCTGACTGCTGGTCCTACCACCACTGATCACAAGAACGGGAACCCAGAGTTCCCCAAATGAATGGAGAGGTGGCCAAGCATGTGCCCTGCCGCTTCAGTCATTCTCTATGGGACTGGCAGAAATATCTGAGCACTGTACTTGGCTATTTCTAGCAGTAGCATTTACAATAAATGGAGCCGCAGGGCGCATGCTCAGCCTGATGTCCCATCAGCATGGGAACATGGGACCCCCGACCCCCCCTTCTCAAGATCAATAGGGGGTCCAAACAGTTGGACTTCAGTTAGTTATCCCCTATCCACATAAAAGCGTAAATAGTGGCATAAACTAATCGAAAATCTGATTCCCTCCACCTTTCACACCCTTCTCACCCTGGCCCATCTATGGGATTTGAGGAGGTTATGCTCCGTCTCCATTACTATACTTCAATTTAGAGCCTGTGGCATTACATATCGACCTGTAGAGATCAGCCAAAGGAATCCTGCTGGACTTAGGGCGGATCACAGAATCCATAAGATCTGGCACATATTATGCCTGCACATTTTGCAGACAATTTTTGCAAAAGTGTATCATAGTGACAGTAAAATAGTAACATAGTGATAGTAACCTAGTAACATGGTTTCTAAGGCTGAAAAAAAGACATCTGTCCGTCCAGTTCAACCTGTTATCCTGCAAGTTGATCTAGAGGACGGCAAAAAAAAAAAACCCTGAGATAGAAAACAAATTCCCTCATTTTAGGGGAAAAAAATTCCTTCCCAACACAAAAATCCAACTTGGACAGATTTTTTGCAACTGTCGTGTTGCAGTTTGTTGCATGTCGCAGGGCGACACCATTGACTATCATTGCAAAAAAATGTGTGCGACACATGTCTCTTTGTAGCCCTAGCTAGTCCTTTTCCATGTCAGGGTTACCCAGTGTTTTTTGGCATTTAGTATGTATGGGTGACTTGCATTATTCCTTCCCATGTGCATAACCTTAGATTTGTCAGTGTTAAAGGGCTTCTGTCAGCCCACTAAACCTTTTTTTTTTTTTTTTTTTTGTTTACTTATAATCCCCATACTGCGAGCTAAATAATCATTTTGGTTCAGTAGAATTTGTTAAAAACGTAATTTTAAAATATGCAAATTACCTAGATACCAGCAAGTAGGGCGGCTACTTGCTGGTAGCAGCCGCATCCTCCGATCCTAAAGACGCCCCCTCCGCATGTTGATTGACAGGGCCAGGGAACGAGATCGTTCTCTGCTGGCCCTGTTTGAATTCAAAATATCGCGCCTGCGCCGTACCTGTCTTCAGTCGGCACAGGCGCACTGAGAGGCGGCTGCTCGCTCGGCCGCTCCATCCTCAATGCGCCTGCCCTACTTGCTGGTATCTAGGTAATTTGCATATTTTAAAATTACGTTTTTAACAAATTCTACTGAACCAAAATGATTATTTAGCTCGCAGTATGGGGATTATAAGTAAACAAAAAAAAAAAAAACGAAATGATTATTTAGCTTATGTTTGCAGAAATCGCACTATAGGGATTATAAGTAAACAAAAAAAAAAAAAAAGTAATTTAATAACTATTTCCCCCCTTAGGCTACTTTCACACTAGCGTTCGGGTGTCCGCTCGTGAGTTCCGTTTGAAGGGGCTCACAAGCGGCCCCGAACGCATCCGTCCAGCCCTAATGCATTCTGAGTGGAGGCGGATCCGCTCAGAATGCATCCGTCTGCCAGCGCTCAGCCTCCGCTCCGCTCAGCAGGCGGACACCTGAACGCTGCTTGCAGCGTTCGGGTGTCCGCCTGGCCGTGCGGAGGCAAGCGGATCCGTCCAGACTTACAATGGAAGTCAATGGGGACGGATCCGCTTGAAGATGACACAATATGGCTCAATCTTCAAACGGATCCGTCCCCCATTGACTTTCAATGTAAAAGTCTGGACGGATCCGTTCAGGCTACTTTCACAGTTAGAATTTTTTTTTACAATATAATGCAGACGGATCCGTTCTGAACGGATCCACCGTCTGCATTATATGAGCGGATCCGTCTCAGACGGATCCGTTCTGAACGCAAGTGTGAAAGTAGCCTTAGGGGCTAGAACCTGGGATCTTTCATCCCTTGTCCTATTCAGCTCTATCAGGGTGAATAGGACTTCACACTGTCCCTGCTGCTCTGTGCCTTGTGCACACAGCATCAGGGATGTTACCATGGCAACCAGGGCTTCTGTAGCGTCCTGGCTGCCATGGTAACCGATCGGAGCCCCAGGCTTACACAGCTGGGGCTCCGATCAGAAGCTGCCACTGCACCACCAATGAGGGGGAGGGGAGAGGTCCCTGTGGCCACTGGCAGATCAGCAGTTAACCCCTCAGGTGCGGCACCTAAGGGGTTAACTGCCTCTGATCGCAGCTCTTCACTAGTGGGCGTTCCTTCTTCCTGCGCTGCGATTGGACAGTGCTACAGCCAGGAAGAAGGAACGCCCACTAGTGAAGCTGATGTCTCCTCCCATCGCTCCGATAGTAATCAGCAGCATGTGGAGCAGGAGAGGAGACAGTAATGGAGCACTGCGGGCGAACGGAGCGGCGCCCAGGACTAATGGTGAGTGCTGAGACATCGCTGGGCGCCGCTCTGTGTGGCCTGAAAGTCAGTCTAACACAATACAGGAGGCGGGTGCCGGCAGCAGAATCGCATTGCCGGCACCCTGCCGCTGACAGAGAGCTGCGATCAGAGGCAGTTAACCCCTTAGGTGCCGCACCTGAGGGGTTAACTGCTGATCTGCCAGTACCCGCCTCCTGTATAAAGGGGTAATTTATCATTGGTGGTTCAGTGTGCCCCTCAACCCCCCATCCCATTAAAATCATTGGTGGCACAGTGCGCCGGCCCCTCTCAACCCCCCAGTATTAAAATCATTGGTGGCAGTGGCCACAGGGACCTCTCCCCTCCCCCTCATTGGTGATGCAGTGGCAGCTTCTTATCGGAGCCCCAGCTGTGTAAGCCTGGGGCTCCGATCGGTTACCATGGCAGCCAGGACGCTACAGAAGCCCTGGTTGCCATGGTAACATCCCTGATGCTGTGTGCACAAGGCACAGAGCAACAGGGACAGTGTGAAGTCCTATTCACTCTGATAGAGCTGAATAGGACAAGGGATGAAAGATCCCAGGTTCTCGCCCCTAAGGCTACTTTCACACTTGCGTTCAGAACGGATCCGTCTGAGACGGATCCGCTCATATAATGCAGACGGTGGATCCGTTCAGAACGGATCCGTCTGCATTATATTGTAAAAAAAAATTCTAACTGTGAAAGTAGCCTGAACGGATCCGTCCAGACTTTTACATTGAAAGTCAATGGGGGACGGATCCGTTTGAAGATTGAGCCATATTGTGTCATCTTCAAGCGGATCCGTCCCCATTGACTTCCATTGTAAGTCTGGACGGATCTGCTTGCCTCCGCACGGCCAGGCGGACACCCGAACGCTGCAAGCAGCGTTCAGGTGTCCGCCTGCTGAGCGGAGCGGAGGCTGAACGCTGCCAGACTGATGCATTCTGAGCGGATCCGCGTCCACTCAGAATGCATTAGGGCTGGACGGATGCGTTCGGGGCCGCTTGTGAGCCCCTTCAAACGGAACTCACGAGCGGACACCCGAACGCTAGTGTGAAAGTAGCCTAAGGGGGGAAATAGTTATTAAATAAAAAGTGTAAAAAAACTAAGTAAAAAAAAAAACCACCAAAATATGAAGTATAAATGACCCCCTTTTCCCAATTTCACATATATAAAATATATAAATAATAAACATATTACATATCGCCACGTCAGAAAAGTCCAAACTATTAAAATATAAAAAAAAATCTAGGTGGTGAACGCCGGAACAGAAAAAAATTAATAAAAACTGCGCGATTCGCCATTTTTAAACATGCGGAATGCACGTGGCTTTTTTGGTTTATTTTTTTCCGCGTGGTATCGAATGGTATCGAGTATCGCAATACTTTTTCATGGTATCGAAACCGAATCAAAAATTTGGTATCGCAACAACTCTACATACAGTATACTGTCCTCTGTAGTATATACATACAGTATACTATCCTCTGTACTATATACATACAGTATACTGTCCTATGTAGTATATACATACAGTATACTATCCTCTGTACTATATACATACAGTATACTGTCCTCTGTACTATATACATACAGTATACTGTCCTCTGTAGTATATACATACAGTATACTGTCCTCTGTAGTATAGACATACAGTATACTGTCCTATGTAGTATATATATATATATATATATATATACAGTATACTGTCCTCTGTAGTATAGACATACAGTATACTGTCCTATGTAGTATATATATATACATACAGTATACTGTCCTATGTAGTATATACATACAGTATACTGTCCTCTGTAGTATATACATACAGTATACTGTACTATGTAGTATATATATACAGTATACTGTCCTCTGTAGTATAGACATACAGTATACTGTCCTATGTAGTATATATATATATATATATATATATACAGTATACTGTCCTCTGTAGTATAGACATACAGTATACTGTCCTATGTAGTATATATATATACATACAGTATACTGTCCTATGTAGTATATACATACAGTATACTGTCCTCTGTAGTATATACATACAGTATACTGTACTATGTAGTATATATATACAGTATACTCTCCTATGTAGTATATATATACAGTATACTGTCCTCTTCTGCTGATATTGGAGGTATTGATGGGGCTGCAACAGAACCTCTTGAAAAGACAGGTAATGAGGCTCGCTATCATGTCCTAGGAGCTGGAACAATTAAATGCCCAGAGTTTTCCATTTATTTAACCCTTTCTACCCCGAGCCAGTTTTCACCTTCCTTCCCAGGCCATTTTTTGCAAATCTGACATGTGTCACTATTTGTGGTAATAATTTTGGAACGCTTTTACTTATCCAAGCCATTCTGAGAATATTTTCTCGTGACACATTGTACTTCATAAATTTGAGTCAATATATTTCACCTTTATTTATGAAAAAATGACAAATTTACCCAAAATTATGAAAAATTAGCAATTTTCTAAATGTCAATTTCTCTGCTTTTAAAACAGAAAGCGATACCTCATAAAATATGTATTACTTAACATTTCCCATATGTCTCCTTTATGTTGGCATCATTTTGTAAATGTCATTTAATTTTTTTAGGATGTTACAAGGCTTAGAAGTTTAGAAGCAATTCTTAAAATGTTGAAGAAAATTTCCAAAACCCACTTTTTAAGGACCAGTTCAGGTCTGGTCACTTTGTGGGGCTTAGGCTACTTTCACACTTGCGTTCGGAGCGGATCCGTCTGGTGTCTGCACAGACGGATCCGCACCTATAATGCAAACGCTTAGATCCGTTCAGAACGGATCCGTTTGCATTACCATGATAGTGCAAACGGATCCGTTTTGACTTTACATTGAAAGTCAATGGGGGACGGATACGTTTGAAAATTGAGCCATACTGTGTCATCTTCAAACGGATTCGTCCCCATTGACTTACATTGTAAGTCTGGACGGATCCGTTTGCCTCCGCACGGCCAGGCGGACACCCGAACGCTGCAAGCAGCGTTCGGGTGTCCGCCTGCTGAGCGGAGCGGAGGACAGACGGTGCCAGACTGATGCATTCTGAGCGGATCCGCATCCACTCAGAATGCATTAGGGCTGGACGGATCCGTTCGGGGCCGCTTGTGAGAGCCTTCAAACGGAACTCACAAGCGGAGCCCCGAACACAAGTGTGAAAGTAGCCTAACATAGTGACCCCTCCCATAAATGACTCCATTGTAGAAACTACACCCCTCAAGCTACTCAAAACTAATTTTACAAACTTTGTTAACCCTTTAGGTGTTCTACAAGAATTAAAGGAAAATAGAGATGACATTTCAAAATTTCACTTTTTTGGCAGATTTTCCATTTTAATCGAGGGTTAACAGTCAAAGAAAACTCAATATTTATTACCCTGATTCAGCGGTTTACAGAAACACCCCACATGTGGTCGTAAACTGATGTAAGGGCACGCGGCAGGGCGCAGAAGGAAAGGAATGCCATACGGTTTTTGAAAGGCAGATTTTGCTGGACTAGTTTTCAGACACCATGTCCCATTTGAAGCCTCCCTGATGCACCCTTACAGTAGAAACTCCCATAAAGTGACCCCATTTTGAAAACTAGGGGATAAGGTGCCAGTTTGATTGGTACTATTTTGGGGTTCATATGATTTTTAATTGCTCTATATTCAATTTTTTGTGAGGCAAGGTAACCAAAAAATGGCTGTTTTGGCACCGTTTTTATTTTTTACAACATTCATCTGACAGGGTAGATCATGTGCTATTTTTATAGAGCAGGTTGTTACAGACTCAATGATATCAAATATGTCTACTTTATTTGTTTGTTTCAGTTTTACATAATAAAGTCTCCATTTTCTGAAACCCTTATTTATTTTTTTTTTTCTGCAGATTGTCTTGTGCAGACAATTTCTGCAGGAAGAGTTGACATTTTTTATTGGTACCATTTTTGGGTACATATGATTTTTTGATCATTCATTATTACACTTTATGGGGCAAGATGACCAGAAAATTGGTAATTTTGGCACAGTTTATATTTATTTATTTTTCCAGCGTTCACCTGAGGGGTTAGGTCATCTGATATTTTTATAGAGCAGATTGTTACGGACGTGGCATGTATACTTTTTCTTATTTTTTTAAGTTTTACACAATAATAGTATTTCAAAAAAATAATAATATGTTTAGTGTATCCATAGTCCGAGAGCCATAGCTTTTTTATTTTTTGACCGGTTGTCTTAGGTAGGGTCTCCTTTTTTGGGGGATGAGGTCACAATTTGATTGGTACTATTTTGGGGGGCATACGCCTTTTTGATCGCTTGGTGTTGCAATTTTTGTGATGTAAGGTGACAAAAATAGCTTTTTTTGATACAGTTTTTATTTTTTACGGTGTTCACCTGAGGAGTTAGGTCATGTGATATTTTTATAGAGCTGGTTGTTACGGATGCGGCGATACCTAATATGTATACTTTTTATTTATTTATTTCACTTTAACACAATAATAGCATATTTGACACAAAAAAATGATGTTTAAGTGTCTCATGTTCTTATTTTAGGGGCTCATTTTTTTGCAGGATGATGTGACAGTTTTATTGGTATCATTTGTGGGACATACGCCTTTTTGATCGCTTGATGTTGCACTTTTTGTGATGTAAGGTGACAAAATAGGCTTTTTTGACACAGTTTTTATTATATTTTTTAATGGTGTTTATTGGACGGGGTAGGTCATGTGATATAGTTATAGAGCCGGTCGTTACGGACACGGCAATACCTAATATGTGTGGTTTTTTTTTTTTTTCAATTTTTTATTATAAAATCAGGGGAAAAGTTTTTAATTTTTCACTGGAAACTTTTTTTTATTAAAACCACATTTTTTTTAAACTTTTTTTAACTTTATTTCTGACTTTATTTCTAACTTTTGAGGGTCTGATCCCCTCTGCAATGCATTACAATACATCTGTATTGTAATGCATTGCCTGTTAGTGTATTACACCGAGTAATACACAAACAGGTTGCCTAGGAGACCCAGTCTGAGGCTGGATCTCCTGGGCACCCGTAGAAGGCAGGTCCCGATGCCGTGTAAGGCAATGGGCAGCCTCTGCACGGCATCCGGCTGACCATCGAGTCCCCGCCACAGCAGCGCAGGGACCCGATGGGCTCCCTCACCCACAGCAAACCCCTTCTATGTTACGGTCAGCGCTGACTGCGGCATAGAGGGGTTAACGCGCCGGCATACAGCAGGGGTCCGGTCAATGGGAACGGAACAGCCGGTCCCCTGCAGATGATCGGGCGGGCGCAGCTCCTGCCCGTAATAGTACTGCGCACGGCGGCAAGTCACGTCCCGCTGCGCCGTACTATTATGGCGCTGGTCGGGAAGGGGTTAAATACCCCTGTGAAAACTGAGGGCGGTTCCAAGATGCATCCCGGTCTTAGTCCAGCAGCTGACTGATCGGATGAATGATCTGTGGGGGTAGAAGTGTCATGTCACAAGCTTGTTTCCGCTGCAGGGAAATGAAACCAGTTCTACGATATGTAAGACATGTTTACTGAAGGTACAATGTGAACGATGCATCCAGTGATGCTGGGTCCATGGCCGCGCCTCATGCATATAGCGTACTTCCTGTCAGCTGTATGATATATGGATGCATTCAGTGCAGGGGCAGCTCTGTCTTCTGGAATAGAAACAAACTGCACATTTGAAATGTTAACACTGTGATAATAAAATGATGATTCTTAATGCTTTGTCGCACACCGTTCGAGGTTTGCTGTGTATAGGGTTCCCACCCCAATTGTAGATAATAATAGATCACAGCAGATTGTCATCAATGTAGGGTGCTTTTATTGCTGAGTACATAGGGAAAACATGCGACAGTTCGCGTGTGAACATTTTCGGCACGTAGGCCTTCGTCAGACACTAAAATTGCAATAGAACAAAATTGATCAAAACATACAAAAATGACAAGTACAAGGACTGACGTAACAAGGGACCGGCTGCAAATATCGAAGACGACTATACTCTAGGGTTGTCATGCAAACTACATCCCTGATGTAGTAATAATAATCCAACATATCAAACTGAGGATGTGCACTACAGATATTCACAACAAGCTGAATACATAGCGCAAATTGATCTTCATTATGATGTAGTAATGCTGAATACATAACGTAGCTGAATGCATGGGATAGGCATAAGGCTATCCTTCATATAAGATAGGGCCAGAGACTATTCATAGGATTCAGATATATTGGGCAGACTAGATGGGCCAAATGGTTCTTATCTGCCGACACATTCTATGTTTCTATGTAATACATAACAATGATAAATACATAATGTTGCTGAGTACTTAACGTTAGTCCTCTAGGATCTCCAGTGGTCTGGGCTCTAGGTAAGTACTATACTGAGTACATCAATAGAAGAAAATGGGGTTGTAAATATCATAGACCAGGCATACTCAACCTGCGGCCCTCCAGCTGTTGCAAAACTAACACTCCCATCATTCCCGGGCAGCCTACAGCTATCAGCCTACAGAAGGGCATTGTGGGAGTTGTAGTATCACAACAGCTGGAGGGCCGCAGGTTGAGCATGCCTGTCATAGAGGACTGCGATCCGGCTGTATTCTCTGCTGAATATATCGTCCATAATAATGTCAGGGTGCTGAGTACATCATGGTGATTATATGCGTCATGCTGGGTACATAGTAGTGTCCACTGGAATTCGTATTGAGAACATGATGGAGGAGACTCCCCCAGTGCTAATCAATTAAGGAAAAATGACCATGCCAAGCATATCTACACTGGTAATATGTGGTAACGTACTAAGGTGAACCCCTTCACGCAATATGTAACATAAGGTTATCTACAGGTAGGTCTCTCTGTGTCATGCTATCACTTTATATCCAGGAATTTCTAATTGTTATTAAGACTCCTCAGTACAAAGAAGAAATCTATACTGAACGATTACACCAGGAAAGATTGTGAAAAAATATGACCAAATATGAAAAAAATATATCCAGGCCTTATAATCTCCTAGGAGGGGACTTACCTATGCCGTATTTTCTTTCCAGGTCTGTTCCGTTTTTTTTTGCGGACCGTATGTGGAACCATTCATTTCAATGGGTCCGCAAAAAATACGGAAGTTACTGCGTGTGCATTCCGCTTCCGCATGTCCATATTTCATTCCGCAAAAAAATAGAACATGTCCCATTATTGTTCGCATTACGGACAAGGACAGGACTGTTCAACTAGGGGCCAGCTTTTCCGAAATGCATATGGACGTCATCCGTATTTTTTGCGGATCCTTTTTTGCGTGCCGCAACATACATACGGTTGTGTGCATGAGCCCTAACTGATACCTGTGGCAAGTCCGCACCAATGTCCACAACGAATCCGCACCTAACACATGTAGATTCTGGATTTTGATGCGGAAATCCTAAGCTTTTACCACTGGGTTTGGATGAACAGCTAAAAATGGTGTTTGCAATTTTACAGACCAGAAGAGACATCGAGACATCTGCCCACGAAATAGGGGTCATTTTTAGAAGGTTTCTTCATTTTAAACTGCATAACAAGATCCGACAGCTCAATGTGTTTTGACCAAACTGTTTGTCACCACCGACTACTATGTGTTTACTCACAGCCATATATGTCACTGTCACTGTGACTTTTCTAGTGTCCTGAAGCAAGGGTATTTCAGTACTATGGACATTTTTGGAGATTTGCCCCTATTGCTACTACACAAAGCCATCAACTCACTACTTGTAGCGAACCTGTAAGGGTTAACTGACACTATGATTTGTGCTGTTGTGTGCATTTATATGTTTATTGTAATAAGTCCTGTTCATTTGCACTGTTATTGCACTACATCTGCACTGCACTGTGGAAAGGGTTAAAGGGGTATTCCGGTAGGTACAAGTTATCCCCTATCCACAGCATAGGGGATAACTATCAGATCAGTGGGGGTCACAGCAGTAGGATCATGAGAACAGGGGCCCTGTACCCCCTGCAGGCCCCTTGGTGCTCCCCTAAAATGACCGGAGGGGAAAAAACAGACACCCTGACCTTTTGACTGTCTGGTTTAGCTCTATTGTTTATGTCTGAAGACTTGTTTATGTAAAAAAAACTAGTCATTCCCATAGACTTGTACTGAGACTATATACAGGTCTATTGCAGACTGAAATTGCAACATTGTTTCTAATTAGGCTATGATTCTCCATTCTTCCCCTCCTGATAGAAGGTTCTAATTCAGTTAGAAACTGCATATACAGAGAGCAGTCAGAGCCCCTTTTCTGCAGATAGGAACCAGTGCTTAGTAGAAGAGACTGCACGACTGACCAGAAGAAGACGCTGAGATGGGGATACTTTGCCACAGACCCTGGGTCACCAGCCTTTTGACCAGAGGACAAGTCAGATGACTGAGCCACAAACCCTAGAACACAAGCCCTTTGGCTAGCATACCAGCATTCTCAGAGAGAGGGACAGCGAGCTCAGGCCTTCCCTTAGCTCAGAACCTTCTTTGGCCAGGGAGGACACTAGAGAAGCCAGCTCGGTACCTTGTGTGAAGAGCTGGATATGGACTAAAGATTTCTAGGCCAAAGGACTTAGAGCGGAATCCACAGCTCAAAGCGATGCAAACTTTTTCCAGTACAAAGTATATTCCTTTTCTGGTATTTTAAGGTGCATATAAACTTTGTTAATGGATCAGGAGGGGTGCCGTGGGAGACACAGTCCACACATACACACACACTGCTCATCAAGACCCTAGAGCCAAGAGGTGAGATGTGACCTTATGTCCACATAAGACCAGGCATGAGATTGGTAATTAGCAATCATTCCATTAGCCTAGTTAGTGTCTCAGAACTTAATTAAGCAGCTGTTCTCCCAGCCACTACTCCCATTATGTGGATGGTGACGAATAGACCCAGTGGCGCCATCCCCACAGGATGTCCTCAGGATGTCTCAGAAAAACACATCTACCAATGCACAGTTAACATTGGGAGAGGTGTTCCCAGGACAGGAGGACGAGCTCAAACCTGGGGATGGCATTGCTGTACTTAGGACACTGATTAGGGGATGGTGGGGTTGTTGGTGGCTAAAGATGGATTCATGCAGGTCGTGGTGTCTGTGGTCTGGATAATCATTAGCTGTGACTGCAAAATATAACGGCGGGTGATACTAAAGCTATGGGCCAAACTAAAACATTGGGAGACAGTGGAAAGAGCCTGGTCCAGGACAGTGGAACTACAGGTGCCAGCTTGGGATATCGTGGACTAGGTCTAGGAGGTTGTCCGCCCAACTGTCCGGCTCATCAGGGCCATCTACTTTCATTTGCTTTATAACTGTGGATAAAAGAATTAAGACAGTTGCATCGTTATCCTGCCTAGGTGATTATTACGACCCACAACCGAGAACCCGAGTGAATGGGCAGTAGCCGTACTTTAAACTAGCACATTGGACTCTTCATGGTTTTCCAGTTTAGAGGCCTATGTTGCAGACCTTGCCACAGTCTTGTAGACCTTCATTCCCATCACCAGTGGTAGTTAGAAGCCTACTGATCAGAAAGTGATATATCCTTGTGTTATGCCATCATTTTCTGTGTAACCTTTTGGGCTACTTTCACACTGGCGTTTTGGTTTCCGTTCGTGAGATCCGTTCAGGGCTCTCAGAAGCGGTCCAAAACGGATCAGTTTTGCCCTTAATGCATTCTGAATGAATAGGGATCCGCTCAGAATGCCTCAGTTTGCCTCCGTTCCGTCTTCATTCCCTTTAGGAGGCGGACACCAAAACGCTGCTTGCATCTGACACACAATGTAAGCCAATGGGGACTGATCCGTTTTCACTGACACAATATGGCATAATAGAAAACGGCCATCCGTCCCCCATTGACTTTCAATAGTGTTCATGACAGATCAGTTTTGGCTAAAGATAATACAAACGGATACAGATGTTTGTATTATCTGAATGGATCCGTTCTGAACGGATGCATGCGGTTGTATTATCTGAACGGATGCGTTTATGCAGATCCATGACGGATCCGCACCAAACGCAAGTGTGACAGTAGCCTTAATGGAAGAAAAAAAATCCTATAAATTGCCACTTAAAATTTTATCATTTACATATCAGTGATAAATCAATTTGTGTTGTTTGTTGCCTCTAAGAACTTGTCATTAAAGGTTGTCCCAAACGAATACAGTATGAGGTCGAATGAAAGTTGATAGCAAATAGATAACATCATTCCCAACTACAACCACTATCAACATACAATCCCATGTAAATAACATGACTACCTCCCCAGCCACCTCCAACATACAGTCCCATGTAAATAAAATCACTCCCTCCTACAGCCCCCTCCAACATACCGTCCCATGTAAATAACATGACTACCTCCCCAGCCACCTACAACATACAGTCCCATGTAAATAACCACTCCCTCCTACAGCCACCATTAACACACAGTCCCATGTAAATAACATCCCTCCCTTCAGCCCTAACATACAGTCCCAGTTAAATAACCACAACTCCCAGCATTCCTCTGCCTCTCCCTTCACTTACCTCTCCCATGTAAATAACATGACTACCTCCCCAGCCACCTCCAACATACATTCCTATGTAAATAAAATCACTCCCTCCTGCAGCCCCCTCCAACATACAGTCCCATATAAATAACATGACTACCTCCCCAGCCACCTACAACATACAGTCCCATGTAAATAAAATCACTCCCCCCTACAGCCCCCTCCAACATACAGTCCCATATAAATAACATGACTACCTCCCCAGCCACCTACAACATACAGTCCCATGTAAATAACATCACTCCCTCCTACAGCCACCATCAACACACAGTCCCATGTAAATAACATCCCTCCCTTCAGCCCTAACATACAGTCCCATGTAAATAACATGACTACCTCCCTGGGGTTAAGAACATCAAGGCAGACGCTTTGTCGCGTTGTATTCCTGGGGGGGGGGGGGGGTCAGTCTAATGACCCTAGTCCCATTTTATCTGAACGGGTAGTAGTCATATCCGCTCTTTATCCTGATCTTGAGGGCAGGGTGTTGGAGGCACAGGAGGACTATTGTCCTCAGGGGAAGTTGTTTGTTCCCTCCGAATTACGTCACAAGGTGTTTGAGGAACATCACTGTACGTTGCTTGCTGGGCACCCTGGGAACAGATCGACTGTTGATCTCATCTCTCGCAGATTTTGGAGGCTGGGGTTGCGTAAGTGTATTGAGGACTATGTATCCGCCTGTGGTACCTGTGCACATGCTAAGGTGACACATACTCGGCCTTCCGGATCTCTGCTTCCATTGCCCATCCCGTCCAGACCTTGGACCCATTTGTCCATGTATTCTATCACGGATATACCGAATTCTTCGGGAAAAACTGATTCTGGTGGTTGTCGATCGTTTTAGTAAAATGGCACACTTTATTGCATTACCTAGTCTACCCAATGCTAAAACTCTTGCACAGGTGCTTGTTTGACAACATCGTGAAACTACATGGCATTCCCTCTGATGTGGTGTCTGATAGAGGGACTCAGTTTGTTTCCAGATTCTGGAAAGCGTTCAGTACTCGTCTGAGTATACAATTGTCCTTCTCTTCGGCTTTTCATCCTCAGTCGAACGGACAGACAGAGCGCACTAATAAGAATCTGGAGACTTACTTGAGATGTTTTGTTTCAGAGAATCAGGAAGAGTGGTCTTCATTTTTGTCGTTAGCTGAGTTTGCTATAAATAACCGTAGACAGGAATCCACTGATAAGTCGCCGTTTTTTGGGGCATATGGGTTCCATACACAGTTTGGTACATTTTCTGGTGCTCAAATATTCGGCATTCCTGAGGAGGAACCATTTTCCTCATTTTTGTCTTCTATCTGGCGGTAAAATCCAAAATAACCTGAAAAAGATGGGCAACAGGTATAAGCGTGCCGCTGACAGTAGACGTATGAGTGGTCCGAACCTGAGAGTGGGTGATTCTGTGTGGTTGTCTACAAGAAACATTAAATTTAAGGTACCTTCTTGGAAGTTGGGCCCAAGATTTATTGGTCCATATAAGATCACTGCCATTGTTAACCCTGTAGCCTTCCATCTTGAACTTCCTCAGGCATTGAAAATCCATAACGTATTTCATAAATTGTTGCTAAAGAAATGTGTCGAACCTGTTGAGCCATCCTCCTTGCCTCTCGCTCCTGTCATGGTGGACGGCAATTTAGAATTTCAGATCAGCAGGATTGTGGATTCCCGAGTTCTCCGGAGATCCCTCCAGTATCTCGTTCATTGGAGAGGGTACGGACCAGAGGAGAGTGTGTGGGTTCCAGCAACTGATGTTAATGCTAGTCGTCTCGTGAGAGCATTCCACAGAGCTCATCCTGATATGGTCACCCGTAGAAGGGGGGGGGGGGGGGTACTGTCACATATGTGACAGGTCTCAGAAGGTCTGAAAGATTATCTACGCATTAGTGATCTGACAGCCTCTTTCGGTTTCACTTTGTCTGTGTGTTGCTGGTATGTCCACACCTCCTGTTCATGTGACCTTTACCTTGCCCTATTTAGTCTGACTTTACCCATCACTCCTTGCTTGGGATAGCTTCATTTGGTCTTGGAAGAGCTGGAGTGTGGTTCTTGTTGGAGTCCTGTTCATCCATCATCCTCTGAAGTTAAGTGTTCCGCTTGTTGTGTTTTGTATTCCCCCCCCCCCCCGGTTGTTTACTAGGCCTCACTGAGACGCTAGTTCCTTCACCAGGGAAGTAACGGGTGGTCTCTGCCCAGTCATTATCTTTAGGGCATCTGAGGGTCACCAGGGTTTTCTAGGTTCCTGTGTATGGGTATCTCTACCATCGAGAGGTGCCCATACGGATAGGAGTTAGGGCCAGGAGCAGGGTTTTATAGGTGGTGACCCTTTTCCTTCCCTAGCGGTGAGGCCTAGTGTCTTTCCCCTTCCTTCTTGTTGTCTTTTGGTGTTCTCCCCTACTACATCAGTGACAGCCCCTGATTAAAGGGTTACTCCCAAATAAGCAAGTAACAGCATATTGATAGGATAGAATTGCTAGACTGAAGCATAATGGCTTCTGAACTTTTCTCAGCTTTCTTATTCTGTGCAGTTTATACAATGCAACCCTATCCCACAAAGTTGGGGGTCATTTATCATCCAGAAATACACCTATATTAGGTGTATTTCTGGCGCAGATTGCAGCGTAACGGTTAGTTGCGCCACAATCTGCAACTTTTCCCCGCTAACGCCAGGTCTAAAAAAGTGTGCATGGTGTGGGTGGGTAAGGGGACAAGCCGGCAGGCCCATCTCATTCATCATTTTCTACACCTGTTTTAGACATAAAAAATGGTCTAAATGTAAGACAGCAAGGACACTGTCTTACATTTAGAACTGGCGCTGGATGCATCGACGTTATGTAGAGGCCGGCGCCTTTTCATAACTTCGGCGGATCCACTAACAGATATAGGGTTTATTAAGACTGGCATCTAAAATGTTGGTCTTAATAAATGACCCCCATTGTTTCTAGCTAAATCTAGTCCATAATTAATTTAATATGTAGACGATCGAAGAGTAATGTTAGAAAAGGGCCACATGATGTTTCTAATGAACAGTCTTTCTGTGTCCACCTTAGTAAATATGCTGAGGTGGACGCACATGCTCAGCCTTACTCCTTCAATTATGCAAGGGATCACTGGTGTGGTGAGTTGACTGCTGACTTAAGAAGGTAAGATCATTCCAGACCTTTCCCACCACCAACTCCTCCCTTCCCCAGTAAACACACGGAACCCGAATTCTTGGTGGAAAAGGCCATAGCAGCCGTTTATTAAACAACAATATTATACAACATCATTATAATGCATACATTAATATATATGTAAACATATACGGTAAATACAATGAAACAACATTCACTTTGCGGAAGGATCCTAGAAGGCAACCCAAGCAAGCTGCTATCTTCACTCCACACATCTTATCTTTACCCTATGCCACACTCTCCGACCCAAGGGTACCAAATCCTCCAGAATCAATATCTTCCTCTACCCCTGTAGGCCTTTTAGCCCAACAGGAGCCCCCCAGCTTTCAGCTTACCAAACCACATAAGATGCACGTTTCAACGTGTCATGCACCTATTAAAACATATGATTGCCTTCCAGGACCCCCGTTAACCTGCCCCCTGCTATGACATGAAAGTGCAACAAAGTAACTCAAAAACAGGGCGGGTGGGTGGGCAACTCGCCAAAACGCAATGGACACTCTACCCCAGACTATATGCAGCGCGCAAACTGACAAACCACCCCCCAAACCCTCCCCTAAAACACTCCACCCCTTCCCAACCAACTTAACCCTAACCTGGCCTAGAAACTTCCCCCTTTCAGTCAATTTACACTGCGCTACATCTGCGCCTCGCTCCGTTGTCATGCTTCTGAAGTTGCAGTGTCTTGTCTACTTTGCAGAGGACATGCTGAACAGTCTGCTGACCCTACCAGGCATCCACTGCATGTCTGGAGAATATCTGAGGATAGAAGCAATTTTTTAGATGAATGTAAATACAATTTTTTTTTATCATATTAAAGGAGTTTTCTGAGATTCTTATATTGATGACCTGCTCAGGATAGGTCATCAATATCTGATTGGTGAGGTCCAACTCTCAGCACCCCAGTTGATCAGCTGTTTGAAGAGGTCATTCGGCTCTGGCAAGCACCGCAGCCTCTTCCTAGGTCAATGACATTGCATTCGTTAGTCTCATGGCCTATGTGCAAATCAGTCCCATTCAAATGGGCTGCAATACCAAGCAATACCAAGCTGCTATACTGTACAGTGTACGTCTCTGTACTTGGTAAGCTGCGAGGAGGCTGCAGTGCTCTTCCCATGCTGGGTGTCAGGGCCCCACCTATTAGATTAATATTAATGACCTATCCTGAGGATAAGGCCTCCTGCACACGAACGTGTGTGCCCCATGGTCGTGCTGCGGCCCGCAAAATGCAATGCACGAACACCATCCATGGGGTAGCTGCAGCGGATCGCGGACCCATTCACTTTAATGGGTCCGCGATCCAGCCGTTCTGCAAAAAGATAGGACATGTTCTATCTTTTTGCGGAACGGAAGTACGGGACGAAACTCCACGGAAGCACTCCGTAGTGCTTCCGCAGGGTTCCGTTCCGTGCTTCCGTTCCGCACCATTCCGCATCTCCGGATTTGCGGACCCATTGAACTGAATGGGTCCGCATCTGTGATGCGGGATGCACACGGAACGGTGCCCGTGTATTGCGGATCCGCAAATATGCAACGGGAAACACATGTTCGTGTGCAGAAGGCCTAAGTAATTAATATAGGAGTCCTGAAAAACCCCTTTAAAGGGACACTGACAGGGCCAATAAGCATATTGAGGTCTATATATGTGACTACAGGTCTTATACAGGGTATTACAATCATATAAGTATCCCCCCTTGTCCACATTATACATACAGTAAACTTAAGTTTTATAACCTGCTCCAACGGTCTTCAATCTGCCCAAGGGGCGGCGTTTCACCTCTCTTGCGCCCAGCCAGCCTCCCCCAACTGCCGCTTTGAAGCGCCGCCCAGCTCATGAATATTCAGTTTGCTGGGCGGCTTCTGCGGTCCCCGCTCTGAAGCGCTGCGCTGAACAGTGCCCTGCGCATGCGCCAGATCTTGTGAAGTCGGGGACAGTTGCAGTGTCCCAGGGGGTCAGTAGTGTATGCTGGGCTTTGTAGTGCAGATTGACCACTAACCTGGGATCCACTGTCGTCTTCAATTGGGGCAAATACAGGAACAGGCAGATGTTAAAAGTTCGTGACGCCAGTGTCAATTAAACGGTGACACGCCGTGTAAAGTATGGTGGAAGAATGAAGCAAGCACAGGATAGCCAACAAAAACTGGAACTTTTACTGAATATCAGTCAGGATAATACATGGACACAGGTACAGCACAGTTCCATGAAAGACGGTTGGTTTCTTGTAGCAATACAGGTGGTTCTTGGGAATTACAGAATGGCCGGTCTTAGCAATGTATAATACAGAGTGTTGATTGCAGGAGATGCAGTACAGGCGGCTTGCACACTATTCCTGACTGGTCCCGCTACACGTGACTTTCCCTCCAAGGTCTAATGCCCTTTATCTGGCGTACCCTTGAAGCTGTCCTTATCTAGTACCTCCTCTGTTATCTTGAGTACCTCTTGCTTATCTGATCGGCCTCTGTGGTAATCTGTGTCTTGGCTGGTGTCTGGCTTATGCTGCTTCAGCTAAACGGATGATGACTCAGGAGGGGAACCTTTTCCTTGGATCCGGAACCCGGTTACAGGGCCTTTACTACCCTCTCCTAGCCGGCAGGCTTGGGGCCTGCTTTGCTCTCACAGGCCCATAGCCTGGCTTCCACTCAGACACAGGATCATCTCTGACCTCTGCTCCCACTGTCTGTCTCTCCTGCTACTACTTCCTGACTGGGCCTTATATAACCTAGGGTTCCCTAGCTCCCTCTAGTGACTCAGAGCTGGAACTACACCCTAGCCGGCCTGCAAATGCACGTTTCACAGTAACAGGAAAATACATAGCATGACATTATAAGATATTCTATACCAACCTCCCCAAAAATACAGGGGGAACGACAATACCCAAGTGACCCTTCAGTAGTGACGGGGTATTACTCTCCCGTACACTACATACCCCGCTGCTTTAAGCTGAGTACGACCTCGTACTCCATCAGGGCCCGCCCAACTGGAATCATGACCTGAAATAGAGGAAGACACATGCATACATACATATATGTCAATTACACTCTTATCAGACCCAATTGGAAATGGTGAAGTCTGGTGACAAGGGGCGTCGTTCTCTTTTTCACAGGATAGTGTGTGGAACGGGGGCGCTGACCTGGCACAGCGGATGTTGAAAGAACCAGGATAGTCCATGACAATAAATAAGTCCATAATAAATTAACCTCTCAGAGGCTTGCACATAGGAAGTCCATCTCTGGGCACATATACTTGAATAAAAAAACCGGTTATTAAATACTGTCAGCAGCACATATATAAAATGACAATACAGGACTCTGACAATACCTGGGCCTTGTTATCCTGGCAAGTCCTGCTTACCCTTCAAAATAGTGCTGACATAAAAATGTCTTTTCAACCTGAAATGGGGGTAAAAAGGGAAAAACAGTGCAAAATAAGGCACAACTGGGATTGTAGCAGCAAACCGGATGTCCCAAACAAAACAAAGGCAGCTGGAAGCATTGATACACAGTGGCACATTATTTAACTAGGATGCCACCGGCCGTGGGTAACTGGCAGCGAGCTTCACCAGCTCTGCCAACTGGAGGGACAAACGGCCATTAGGGAGATGGGCATGAGGAAAGGCGTACTCACAGTACTCACAGGCGAGTGTCATATTCTTCCTCTGATGAAGAGTCAATGTCATATTCTTCTTCTGAGGAAGAGTCAATGTACGGGACTTGTAGCAACTGTTCTGGCAAGGCCGGCCACATTTGGAAACCGTCACCCCTGACAATCTTTAGAGGGGGAGGTTTGTCTTTCACGGCCTCCATTTCGGCCTCCGTCCTCGGAAACGGGAACCACCGCTCGCCTCCTGCGCACCCGAGGTCCGCCACCCAATACACCCTCTTTCGTAGGGCCTCTAGTTCCGCTTTAGTGCAGGTGGTCGGATCTACCGGAGGTCCAGGGGGTCCGGCCGCTGGGGTAACAATGGCAGCTGCGGTTTGGCGCCGGGCCTCAGCACATTCCTCTGCTCTCCGGCAGCTGTCCTGCCGCTCCTTCTCCTCCTCTCGTCTCACTGCATCCGGAGGGGGATACCGCTCCTCCAGCCCCTGCAGCACGATGGGCTCCCAGAAAACGTCTGGGCTGAGGTAGGCCTGGTTCTGCAGATGGGTGGTCCGGGCCTTTTCCACATGCGCTCTCTCTGTCTCAACTGGCTCTGACCTCTCTTTCCCAGAGTCCCAGTTCTCAGCCGGCGCCTTCGGGCGAGTCACTGCGGTGGTGTAGGGGCCCCTTAGACTTTCGGCGGGGGTGTATTCTACGATCTCCCCCATAGTCAGATTGTGGAGATGCTCCGGGAGGTAGTGCCGCTTTACCGATCGCCGGTTGACATAGAAGTCCCGGCCAGTCCCCAACTCCTGGATAAACCCATAGCCTTTTTCCTTATCAAAGGACACCACGATCCCGCCGCGCCTTTCTAGCTGGGGCTTACCCGGAAAGGAGTCTCCCTGTATGGACTTAGCCATCTCCTCAAACCGCTTCTTCCGGCTGGTGTTCTTTTTCGCCACCGCGGCTCTCAACTCCTCCATAATAGCCGGCCATTCTGCATGCCGGCGACGGATCGGTGGGGACTCAGGTCGGGTGATGCTTAGGTCCATGGCCTGGGCCCAGGGGGTGGCCGTCCAGGCTAGAGGATCCCACGGCCCCAACTCCGGAAAGTCCGGTGGAGTGGCGCCCCACTCGCACGTGGTCTCAACCTCTCTCTCTGCAGCGCACGCCATCTCTTCTCTTCCTGGTTGCTGCATCGACTCTGACTCCTCCCACACACTGGGCCAGTCCATCTCCATCTGAGCCCCGCCTCCCAGGCGTAACTCTTCAAAGTAGTTAGCCGCTTCGCCACTCCTCAAGGTGGGCGGCGCTCCAGGGCAATCGTCCCCTCCTCCTTCTTGGAAGGTTTCGGCGCCAAATATTCGCGCCTCTGCACATCCTGATGGCGCAGTAAAAAGCCTCATGGCGCCGGCGGCCATTTTAAGTGTCCGGATGCCGCAATTCAATGACAGCAAGCAGGATAATGAAAAGTCCAATCAATCACAGTCCACAAATACGATTTTTCTCTCTGGGGGTAGCGCAACACAGTACAGCGTCTCTGATTCCTCCCAGGCACAATTGTAATCCACAAGTTAGGAATAAAGGTTACAGTCTTCGCAATACGGTGGTGGAATAGTTAAAGCACACAGTTCACACTTCTCTGCACTGTAGAAGTATGCGGATCCTGTTCGTGACGCCAAAAAGAGCGATGCAGTGTCCCAGGGGGTCAGTAGTGTATGCTGGGCTTTGTAGTGCAGATTGACCACTAACCTGGGATCCACTGTCGTCTTCAATTGGGGCAAATACAGGAACAGGCAGATGTTAAAAGTTCGTGACGCCAGTGTCAATTAAACGGTGACACGCCGTGTAAAGTATGGTGGAAGAATGAAGCAAGCACAGGATAGCCAACAAAAACTGGAACTTTTACTGAATATCAGTCAGGATAATACATGGACACAGGTACCGCACAGTTCCATGAAAGACGGTTGGTTTCTTGTAGCAATACAGGTGGTTCTTGGGAATTACAGAATGGCCGGTCTTAGCAATGTATAATACAGAGTGTTGATTGCAGGAGATGCAGTACAGGCGGCTTGCACACTATTCCTGACTGGTCCCGCTACACGTGACTTTCCCTCCAAGGTCTAATGCCCTTTATCTGGCGTACCCTTGAAGCTGTCCTTATCTAGTACCTCCTCTGTTATCTTGAGTACCTCTTGCTTATCTGATCGGCCTCTGTGGTAATCTGTGTCTTGGCTGGTGTCTGGCTTATGCTGCTTCAGCTAAACGGATGATGACTCAGGAGGGGAACCTTTTCCTTGGATCCGGAACCCGGTTACAGGGCCTTTACTACCCTCTCCTAGCCGGCAGGCTTGGGGCCTGCTTTGCTCTCACAGGCCCATAGCCTGGCTTCCACTCAGACACAGGATCATCTCTGACCTCTGCTCCCACTGTCTGTCTCTCCTGCTACTACTTCCTGACTGGGCCTTATATAACCTAGGGTTCCCTAGCTCCCTCTAGTGACTCAGAGCTGGAACTACACCCTAGCCGGCCTGCAAATGCACGTTTCACAGTAACAGGAAAATACATAGCATGACATTATAAGATATTCTATACCAACCTCCCCAAAAATACAGGGGGAACGACAATACCCAAGTGACCCTTCAGTAGTGACGGGGTATTACTCTCCCGTACACTACACAGTAAGCGCCGCCCAGCTCATCAATATTCACTTCGCTGGGCAGCGCTTACTGTACTGGACTTCACAAGATCCGGCGCATGCGCCGGGCACTGTTAAGCGCAGCGCTTCAGAGCGGGGACCGCAGAAGCCGCCCAGCAAACTGAATATTCATGAGCTGGGCGGCGCTTTAAAGCGGCAGTTGGGGAGGCTGGTTGGGCGCAAGAGAGGTGAAACGCCGCCCCTTGCGCAGATTGAAGACCGTTGGAGCAGGTTATAAAACTTACGTTTACTGTATGTATAATGTGGACAGGGGGGATACTTAGATGATTGTAATACCCATTATAAGACCTGTACTGCCATATATATACCTCAATATGCTTATTGGCCCTGTCAGTGTCCCTTTAACTATAAAAAAAACAATTCTTTGTAGGATAACCACTGTAACTGGATGAGTGTGGCATGGAGCAGAGACAATGCCGAAGGGGTGTATTTTGGTAATAATGTATTATTACCTAGCCACCGGATAGGTGAGAACTGCTAGATCAGTGGAGGTCTGACCAACTGAAAGTCCTGTGGCTCCTATTTGCATGCAGTCGCGGTTACACATGTGCAAGCTGCTTCATTCAGAGTCTGCGGCACTGATGTAGATAGCTGAGTACTGTACTTGGCTATCTTCATCAGAATGGGGCAACAGCGCGGTTGCCCCTCTATTATAAGGGGAGACACGTGACTCGTGTTCAGCTGTCCTATGGATAGGTGATTAGTTTCTTGAGGTAAACCCTTTAAAGGGCATCTGTCAGCAGCTTTTTCCCTATGACACTGGCTGGCCTGTTACACGTGCGCTTGGAGGCTGAAGACATCTGTGCTGATCCCATGTTCATATGTTTAATTGAATATATGCAAATGAGCGTCTAGGAGCAATGGGGGCGTTGCTGTTACACCTAGAGGCTGTGCTCTCTCTGCAACTGCCGCACCCTCTGCAGTGTGATTGACAGGACCAGGCAGTGTAAACGCCATCATGCCTGGCCCTGACCTCCTAAAGTCAATCAAAGTGTAGGGGGGCACAGCAGTTGCAGAGAGAGCAGAGCCTATAGGTGTAATGGCAATGCCCCCGTTGCTCCTAGATGCTCATTTGCATATATTAAAACATCATTTTTCTCAGCAATGAAGGGACATATGAACATGGGACCAACACAGATGCTTTCAGCTGCCAAGTGCACATGTAACAGGTCAGCCAGTGTCATAGGTACAAAACTGCTGACAGATGCCCTTTAAGCATTACATGTCTCTCACTGAATTCAATAATCATGGACAGGCTCCAGAGAGAGAGATGCTTTTTGTAGGTTCTATGTGATCTGGACTACTTATGGAGGTTACTCCTACTTTAGTTTCAAGGTATCTGTCTGCCCTGGAATCATTTTATGACAACCAATGACTAAGGCCTCTTTCACGCGAGCGAGTATTCCGCGTGATGCAAACGCATTGCTCCCGCACGGAATCTGGACCCATTCACTTCAATGGGGCTATGTACACGAGCGTTGGTTTTCACGCATTACTTGTGCGTTGCGTGAAAATCGCAGCATGTTCTATATTCTGCGTTTTTTGTACGCAACGCTGGCCCCATAGAAGTAAAAGGGGCCGAGTGAAAAACGCATCGCATCCGCAAGCAAATGCGGATGCGATGCGATTTTCACGGATGGTTGCTAAGAGATGGTGTTTGTAAACATTCAGTTATTTATCACGTGCGTGAAAAACGCATCATTGCGCCTTTTACCCGCGCGATAAAAACTGAACAACTCAACGTGATCGCAAACAAAACTGAATGAACTTGCTTGCGAAATCGCGCAATTTTCACTGAACACATCCGGACCTAATCCGGACATGCTCGTCTGCAAGCGGCCTAAAGGTAAACTTTTTTTTTTTCTGTTCTAAAGTTTCTTTAATCAAAATCCTAGGTAAACAAGGTTCCCTCTGTCTTCACACCAGGGTGGACAAACAGGTCGCGTCACATTTCATTTTTTGTTGACAATGGTTATGCATTGTTTAAAGCAGGATCCCATATTCCTTGGGTAAATAGGGACTTCAGCCTTGGAAGCAGGCAGTGTGCGGAGTAACCTGGTCATTGTCTTATGATTGGATGTCTCTGCGCACACCCTCCATGGGTGACAAGCCATTGACGTCATGATGACTGCAGAAATGTTCTGAGCCAGCTGAAAAGCTGGAGCTCCACCTCTACCGTTGTTTGTTAGGTCCAGCACTCTTTCTCTTGTGTGCACTATATAACAAATATGAATTTTTTGGAGTCCCTATGGATAGACATAAGCGATTGTCAATGAAAGCAATCTTATTTGTAAAACATGATGATAGCCTTCAACCTTCTCCGCGCAGTGGCAGGACCCGGGCACCACTGGTAGCCTTTTACGTCACGTGCTATACCGATTGTTACAGCAAATATTCTGAACCAGTTTTGACTGCAGCTTGGAATTTATTTTGCACAATAAACTGTTTTTAGCAAACTGTACATTTATGTGAAGCGTCAATTTGTGGTTTTTACACCGTGTAAAAAAAATGCAAATTGCTGTTATGGATCCTGGGCATATGCCATCAATCTTGGAACCTCTTTAACTGGTTTGGGCTAAAGTTTCATATTTAAACATGGACACAACTTGTGCCATTTCGTAAAGATATAGTCAAAAAAACTTGGGTGTGGTGCATGTACTGTATGAGGAGCATTCTTTTAGTTTTGGTGTGTTTTGTGGTTGTCACATCTCATCGACAGTAGGTGAGATAAAGCTGACAAGTATTTTTTGCAGGAAGTTTAAGGCTGGGTTCACACCTGAGCGTTTTACAGCGCGTTCCTACGCGCTGTAAAACGCTCAACAGGCAAAAACCAATGGGCATGGTTCTCACCTGAGTGTTTGACAGCGCGTACGAACGCGCTGTAAAACGCCCTACGCCCCAAGAAGTACAGGAGCTTCTTTGGGGCGTAATGTCGCGCGTTCCAACGCCCGATAAAATCGCGCATACAGAGTACGCTCAGGTGTGAACCCAGCGTTAGAAACCAGTTTTTGTAGATGATATGTGTGGCCAAATAACAGTGCCACGTAGTACTGAAATTGTATTGTCATATAAAGCTTGTCCTCGTCTTGTCCCTTGTTTCTTTTACGATATGTTCGCTCTAGCTTAGCTATCATTCGAGCTTCTGTGCTCTATCCACAGTGTTTAATTGCGCTCTTTCATCTTCAAGCTGTCAAGTCAATTTTTTTTTTTCATTTTTTTTTTTCTTGGAGTTTTATGTTGAGTTACAGATGCCACATGAGACTGAGCTAAGGTATCATGACAAATGGCAGTTAGGGTACGGCCACACGGACAGGTTTCTGCATGCGGTTTTGGAATCCAAAATCAAGGGTTGATCATAGACAGATAGAAAGTATAAATGACCAATAGGACTTCTTCTGTTTTTTTTTAATTCACTCTTGGTCTTCCAAAACTGCATGCAGGAACCTGACCTTGTGGCCATACCCAACAGCTTATAAAGGTACTTAAAGTGATACTTGCTGAATCTGAGGACAGTAAGGTCCTGTGAAATACCATTGATGTTTGGTCTGCCAAGAAGAGAGGCAATGAGAAAGAGGCAGGGGCAGATTGCCCATAGACCTTACAGGGAAATTTCCCGGTGAGCCGATGCCCAGGGGGCCGCCTGAGTCCTCCTCACGGCCGGCCAGCGGAGGTTTTTGGGGATGTATTTTGTGCTGCTGGCAGTATTCTGTGATGGACTGTGGTATTTGGCTCTGTTGGGGTGGTATAAGGTGCCACAATATAGTATTGCTGGCCCTGCCTTCCATCAATTTGGACCCGACTACAAAACGGGGAGAGAGGACATATAGAAACTTAATGCACCAGTGCCCTGTCAAAGGTTATTGATTTAAGATCTTTTCAAATCATGATGTACTCAAGCACAATACAAGTATAACTGGGAAAGGAACTGTATTATTGCTGTACTGCGAACAAGTCATGCTCAGAAGTGTATTTCCGGTGTCCTGGGCCAAAGTGCAGAAGCTTGGTTGGCTATTGGCCAAAGGCATACCTCCCAACTTTTTGGACGGTCGAAGAGGCTAAATCACTTAGGCTAGGGCTACACGGTGACACTGGTCGTGGCCAAGATCCCTGAGTAACGGTAATCCCATAGAAATGAATGCAAGGAATCCAGGTTGCTGAGTAACCCTAGCCTTATGGTTCATTGTGTGAAAGTCCATTTTCCCTGTATATTTATACACTTTAATAGTTTTCTAAGCGCACAATAGCACAAAAATTATCTGAATATAGAACATTCTAAAATCCAGCTTGCATCTATAGAGATAGGAACTAAAGACTTTCTGGATAACTATTGTAAATGTAACAATGCAAATCTATACCTCAGATCAAAAAGAGGGACATTTAAGGAGATCAGAGGGACTTGGGTCCAAAATAGGGACTGTCACTCCAAAAGAGGTCTGGCCGAAGGCAATCTGTCACTAACTTCATGCTACACTCTCTGAAGACAGTAAAATGTAGCAACAGATTGTGTATGTCTGTTCTGCTGTTTTAAAGAATTTTACACTGCAGGCTAACCCCACTCTCTAGCCGCTGATTGACAGCTTTCTCCCCATGCACACTATAACACCGGCAGTCCGTACTCTCCAGCATCTCCCAGGATGGCTACTGGAATGATCACCCACTTCCCCACTCCGTGGTCTCAATGGTTCAGGCCCACCGGCAACCTCCAGCATCTCCATAGCACTACATGCAGGCTGCGGCCTACTCCTTCCTGCTGTGCCTTCCTCCGCCTGTGGTCATGCACACTCTCACCAGCTCTTAAAGGGACAACAAGCGCACACCCTAATCAGTTGCAGACTTTCCTAGGGAAGGCACCTAAGCAATAGTGTTTCCAGCTTGCACATTTCCCTGTGAAGGTGCACTCTGTAACTGATCACCCGTCCCTGACGTCTGCCTGACTACCGAACTTTGACATTTTGCTGCCTAGTCTGACCTTTGTCTCTCATATCGACCCTATGATGCCCATTCTGATCTTTGGTGTGATTATGACCTTGGCTTGTTCCATGATTATGGTTTTGCCTGAGCCATTGGCGCTCTGCACCAGTGTCTCTTGACCCCTGTGGTTTGGCAATCATTTAGACACTACTACTCCAAGAGGTAGCGGCTTGGTAGTTCCCCTGCAGTAGAGTTCATACAGGGGATAAAGTCTGAAAACAAGGGGAGCGACTTAGATTATGCCCTTAGGAGTAGCCCCAAGTCAAATCTGTTCAAGCAAATACACATCTTCTTCTGTTCCACACAGTATCAGAAAGAATGCTGTCAATCAGTGTTGGAAGGGTAGTGAGAGCCCACCACCGAAGGACAGCATAAAAAGGTGGTGATACTTCCCCTTTAAATTGTTTAGGAATTGGTTGCAATTGCTAGTAGGACTCTTAGGCCTAGTTCACACTTCAGTGTTTGGTCAGTGATTTCCATCAGTGATTTGTGAGCCAAAACCAGAAGTGGAGCCTCCACAGACATGAGGTAGACGGGAAAGATCTGCTCCTGTTCTGTGTTTAGAGTTGCACCTGGTTTTGGCTCACAAATCACTGATGGAAATCACTGACTAAACACTGAAGTGTGAACGAGGCCTTAGGCTTCATCCACACGTCAGTGTTCGGTCAGTGATTTCCATCAGTGATTTGGGGCCAAAACCAGGCACGGCTCTAAACACAGAACAGGCAGCAGATCTTTCCCTTATACCTTATGTCTTTGGAGGCTCCAATCCTGGTTCTGGCTCGCAGTCACTGATAGAAAACACTGGCGTGTGAATAAGGCTTTATTGTTATGCAACTGATCAAATTACTTTTGTGTCCCAGTATGTTTGTATATTTAGTGCAGTGTGTCCCTGTATCCCTGGGAATACTGGTGACTGTACAGGGTGAATTGTTCTGTCTTGGCACTGAGAGAGTACATTTAGTAATATACTGAGAATTTCGCATTACCATAGATATTTGGTGTAGGAATTTTCATGTGGGGTTCCTAGATGAACATTTATGGTATGTAATGTTTGTGTGGGAGACAATGAACTGTCAAGTAAAGGGTTCAAAGTGACAACTAGGCAGAGGTCATGCAATAAACACACGTAGAATACCAGATAAGCAGGATCAAAGAGCACTGGTATAGGCAGATCCAACCAGAACATGTAGGAGTAATGACTTTTGTACTTATGTCATGACATCATTAAAGGGGTTTTCCGAGTGTTTTGATGTATGTATGTATCAGTATGTGAGCAGTGGAGGTCCGACTCCCGGCACCCCCACCGATCAGCTAGTTGAATCGGCTGCATTGATTTTCATTAGTTACATGACCTAAGAGCCAAAATATTTTAATGTTACCGAGTTGCATGTTGTGTTAAATTTATTGTTATTTCTATGCACTGTGGCAACTTGCAATGTATGGGCAAAATATAGGGTTAATATTGTCAGATTGGTTAGGTTACCAGGGTAATGTACCAGGCCCTTCCCTGGCTAGTTAATAAGTCTAGTCTGGTCAGAGCTACAGGAAGGACAAGTTCCTGCACACCAGGCCCAGAACCTCAGCAGCCAAAGAAGCTACTCTACTACCAGAGTACTCCTGACTTGTTAATCTTTGCTGCTGTGGAAAGAATTATTGCCTTTGGCACCTACCATACTGTGAAATGGAATAGCCATCTGGATCTAAAATCTGCACCTCTGAGCCCAGGAACTAAGAAAGGGTTAACAAGTTGTAGGAAAGCGCAAGGGGCCGTCATTGACGGAAGATATCTGTCACCGAGGTTCCTGGCCTCGGTGAGGTAAGAGCCAGGAATTTTAAGTGTCAGCGGCACTATTGGTTATATAATGTGGCTGTAAAGCCGATCTGGGCCGGCTCTTACTGGGAGCAGCCAAAGTGCAGGGTGGGTGGCTGTTCCCCATGTTCCAGGCCGTTGTCGTTGCCTCTGTACTGCGTCCGCAAGCCTGTCTATCAGAGCAGATCCCCACAATTGGTGTCGGATGCGGGCAAACGCAATGAGGCAGGCCTGAAGCCCGAAAATCTTTTGTTTTTCCCTGACACAAGTGCATGTCCTACATTAAGCCAGCAAGGTTACGACCCGTGTCCCCTGACAAAATGGAGGCGGTCGTGAAGGCCCTCGTGGAGGCTAACTTGCAGGAACAGGAGACTAACAAAGCAGCAGCAGGAAACTAACCAGCTGCTATTGCAACATGTAATGGCGTTGCAGGCGGCAGGAGCGTCCCGGAACGTCCACAATGCCCGGAAAGCTGTCCGCGCAGCGATTCCTAAGATGACCCCCTCGGATGACGTCGAGACCTATCTGGCGGTCTTCGAAAAGGTGGCCGTGAGGGAAAAGTTACCCTGAGACCAGTGGGCTGAGGTCGTCGCTCCGTTCCTGGCGTCTGGTCCCCAGCAAGTATTTTTTGATCTCCCTGATGATCAAGGGGCCGACTACCTGACAGTAAAAGGTGAGATCCTGGTGAGACTGGGGGTGAATGTATTGGTCCAGGCCCAGCGGGTGCATCAGTGGGAATTTAACCTGGCTGAACCCGCCAGACCACAATATTATGATCTGCTGCACCGATTGCAAAAATGGCTGCAGCCTGACATATTGACTCCCACTGCTATGTTGGATCGGCTGTTGGCGGATGTCTTTTGGAGGGCTTTGCCGTACCCTCTCCAGCACTGGATCAGCCAGGTGTCTCCGGATAATGTCTTGGAGATGGTCGACCTGGTGGAGTGCTACGAGGCCACCAGAAATCTGCAGGGTGGTTCTTTTGGGAGGGGGCCAGCCAAACCGTGGAAATCTCCACTCCAAACCCGGCGGTTAGTGCCAGCCAAACCTGCCCGGGACGTACCCTCTGCAGACCCAGCCCTGGTGGTCTGCTGGCGGTGTGACGAGCCTTGACATATAAGAGCCGACTATCCCCATCGACTCATTGTATGCCAGGAAGCTGTGCAGCACAGGTACCTCCGAGACTGTAGACAATAGTCACCTGTGCCAGGTGGAAGTGGGGGACACTCTAGTGGTGGCACTGGTGGATTCAGGGAGCCTGGTGTCCCTGGTAAGAGCTGTCCTGGTCTGTATGAGTTAAAAATTGGGAGAGACTTCCCCGATTTCCCGGCAATATGGCCGGATACGAAAGTTACCAATACCTGGGAGACAGATGTAACCTTAGCAGAGTGGCCCGGCTCAGGGGGGAGGCCAGAACACTGGGAACCTGAGTCAGCAGTAGGGGTGACCGCCACTTCCGTGGAAGAGGGGGAGACAACCCAGCTAAGTGTGATGGTGGGAGACGAGGAGGACTTGCCGCCGGGTCCTGAGCTGGCAGACATCAATGTCTCTGGGGATAATTTTGGTACAGCACAGCACCAGGACCCGACTTTGTCTCGAGCCTGGGAAAATGTGGTAATAGTTGAGGGTGAGCCGCAACAACCGGGGGCCGAGTCTATGTTCCCCCGTTTTGTGGTTCAACAGGAGATGCTGTACCAGATAAATCAACTACAGGGTGAACATATTGAACAGCTGGTGGTGCCCAAGGCGTATTGCAAGCTCGTGCTGGAGTTAGCCACCAACATGTTCTTGGGGGACACCAGGGCCAGCAGAAAACGCAGGACCAGATTCTACAGTGGTTCTACTGGCCCAGTGTGTTCAGAGAGGTGGAAGAGTATTGCAAGTCTTGCCCAACCTGCCAGATAACCAGCCCCCAGCCACATTTCCGTAGTCCCCTGGTCCCTCTCCCGATTATTGAGGTTCTATTCGAGCGGATCGCTATGGATTTCATAGGCCCAGTACCGAAGTCTGCTAGAGGGCACCAACACATCTTGGTCATCCTCAATTACGCCACTCGGTATCCGGAGGTGGTGCCGCTGCGTCATACATCAGCCAAACTCATAGCTAAGGAGTTAATGGAGATGTTTTCCCGAGTGGGTCTGCCTGAAGAGGTTCTGACTGACCAAGGGACCCTCTTTATGTCCAAGGTAATGAGAGAACTCTGTAAGTTGCTCCACATAAGACAGTTGCGGATGTCCGTCTATCACCCGCAAACAGATGGCCTGGTGGAGAGGTTTAATCAAACATTAAAAAATATGTTAAGAAAAGTGGTGTCTAAGGATGGGAGGGACTGGGACCTTCTTCTGCCCTATCTCATGTTCGCAGTGCGAGAGGTACCCCAGGCCTCTACTGGGTTCTCGCCCTTCGAACTGCTATACGGCAGACACCCGCGTGGTCTGTTGGACGTGGCCAAAGAGGCGTGGGAACACCAACCCACACCGCACAAAAGTGTTGGAGTATGTCACCCAGATGCAAGGACGGATGGAAACAGTGTTACTTCTGGTTAGGTAACATATGGAGGCAGCACAGCAAGCCGATGAGCCAAACCAAAGAGAGGCAGGCAGGTGTCACGGACGGTGTACAGGAAACAAGACAAAGCAACATGCATATATGACTCACTGGATCCAAAGCTAAAGAACCAAAAGGGAGACCCCTGCACAAGACCTGAGACTTTCCCTGGCTGCTCAGCCTATGCAACGATCCCAGAGGTGGATGGTTGCATATCCACGTACCTCAACTATATAACCCCTGAACACCCTACAATAGTGAGGGGACACGACCACCGGCTCCCTACACCAGACACGGAGGGAGTCAGGGTCACCTGGGATCCAGCAAACAAAAAATAAAAGATAAATGTTGAGCACTTAACTTTGTAGCAGACTGGAAAACAGGATCAGCATGCACACACACTCCAGGAAGTTGTATAAGCTGCCCAGTAATGCATTATGGGGAGGAATTTAAAGGGAAGCAATCAGTCCAACTACATGACAGCTGAGAGAGGTTAACGAGATGAGGAACTGAACAGCACAACAAAGAAAACTCAAGAAGGAGGTTCTGAAAGGCCTCTGTCAGAGCTTCTCAGCTGTCTGGTTGTGACAGCAGGTTACAGGGAAATGCAGATGCCCTGTCCCGGGTACACTGTCTGGCGGGTGTTCACCCCCTCAGGGTTGAAAAAAGGGGGAGGTATGTAGGAAAGCGCAAGAGGCCGTCATTGACGGAAGATATGTGTCATCGAGGTTCCTGGCCTCGGTGAGGTAAGAGCCGGTAATTTTTTTTGTATTCAACATTTTATTCAAGTTTTCAGCTGAAAGTATCCAAAAGCATAAGGATAATATTGACAAGCTCATTGGTCAACAATACAGGTGTGTTGAAATAATATCAATTTTACATATATAAGAAAATACACATATAATAATCCCTCAAGATCTGTCCCTCCCCCCACCCCCAACACCCTTTCCATCTGGATACGGCTATGACTTGTCACCGCCAGATCTCTGAGAAGCTCCGCCAGACGTTCTTTAGTACCTCTTGCTTGAGGTTCTTTTGTTTTGGTTTCGTTTTGTCATCTCGTTTCCTTATGTCATCTAGTTGCACTGATTGCATCCCTTTATATCCCCTCCCATACTGCATCACTTTGCAGTTTATACAACTTCCTGGATTGTGCTCACTGCTAGATGCTGCAACTGCTGGTTCCACAGTTAAGTCTGTTCCTTTATTTGTGTTTTCCTGTTGGCTTGATCCTAGGTGACCCTGACTCCCTCCGTATTAAGTGTAGGGAGCCGGTGGTCATGTCCCCTCATTATTATAGGGTTTTCAGTTGTTACACAGTCTAGGTACGAGGGCATGCAATTATCTATCATAAAGATCTTTGCATGGGCTGAGCAGTCAGGGAGAGCTCTAGGGCTTTTATAGGGCTCACCCTTATGTTCCTTAGTTTGGGATCAAGTCAGTCGGATCTTTATTTGTGTCTTCTAGTTTTCCACAACACCATCCGTGACATTATAAACCGCCAAAACTGTCTTAAGCATGGATCTGGTTTCACTCTTGACTGAACGCATGCAGGGTCTTTCACTGGAGGTAGCAGATCTCCGTAAAACTGTATCTAAGTTTCAGGTGACCGGTTCAGCTTGCGTTCATGGAGTTTGTTCTGAGCCTAGGATCTCGCTCCCGGATACGTTCTCCGGGGGTAGTGAGAATTTTGTGCGTTTTAGAGAGGCTTGCAAACTCAATTTTCGCCTACTTCCCCATTCCTCTGGTGATGAGGAGCAGAGGGTGGGGATCATCATCTCGCTGCTCAGGGATAACGCTCAGTCTTGGGCCTTTTTGCTGCCGGTGGGGGCACGGCCCCTCCGATCGGTGGATGAATTTTTGGCAGCCCTGGGTCAGATATATGATGACCCGGATCGTATTGCTCTGGCTGAATCTAAACTGCGTCTTTTATGCCAGGGTAAACAGTCCGCAGAGATATACTGTTCAGAATTTCGGAGATGGGCAGCTGATACTAGTTGGAATGATGCTGCACTCCGAAGTCAATTTTGCTATGGTCTTTCGGAGGGATTGAAAGATGCATTTGCCTTTCATGAGAGACCTGCCTCCTTGCAGTGCCATGTCTCAGGCTGTTCGTATTGACAGGCGTCTTAGAGAGAGAAGAGATCACTCCTTCCTGTCATATTTAGTCCAAGGACAGTGGGGTGGTCTCATTCAGTGCGCAGGGGTCTCAGTCTCTCTCAATCCCCTCTGAGCAGGAGACCATGCAGATGGGTTTGCTTGCTTCTGATAGTAGAAGATTCAGCTCTCAGGGCAGGGTTTGTTTCTGTTGTGGAGGTATAAATCATTTGGCAAATGTTTGCCCCTCTAAAAGATTCAGGGAGAATTTTGAGGGTAATAAAGAAACTAAAAGAAAAAAATCCTCTAAAAACTTTTGTCACGGCTGAGGATGGGGAAAACCCTCAGCCGTGCGATGCCCGTAGATGTTAAGCGCTGCTTGGCCAGGACGACAGAATTAGGGAGCAGGTCACCTCCTATCGCGTCCCTAACCTGACCCTGACTCCTAACCATATGAGTCAACCCTGAAGGTGGGAGGACTCATACACCGGATGCCTTGGGGTCCCTGCTAGCCCTCAGGATTGCCCTGGAACAAGGAGCAGGGTAAGACGACCTGTTCCTCCTAGGCACGGAGGAACAGGAGTCTCACTAGCCAAGCTGCAAAGGGAAAAGAACATAAACAGCCTATGGATCTGGGTTCCTGTGTGTTTGTGTGTGTGCTGTGTCCACTGGTGTTTGGGTGTGGACACTTGCTGTATTGCACGGGATCCAGTCTGTGTGTCTGTGGCAGGTAGGTGTGGAAGTGCTTTTCAGCCTCCTGCCATATCCATAGGCCGTTTATGTCCTCTTCCCTTTGCAGCTTGGCTAGTGAGACTTCTGTTCCTCCGTGCCTAGGAGGAACAGGTCGCCTTACCCTGCTCCTTGTTCCAGGGCAATCCTGAGGGCTAGCAGGGACTCCAAGGCATCCGGTGTATGAGTCCTCCCACCTTCAGGGTTGACTCATATGGTTAGGAGTCAGGGTCAGGTTAGGGACGCGATAGGAGGTGACCTGCTCCCTAATACTGTCGTCCTGGCCAAGCAGCACTTTACATCTTCTGGCATCGCACGGCTGAGGGTTTTCCCCATCCTCAGCCGTGACAACTTTCCATCTGTTACCATTGGCAAGGTTGATGCAGAAATTGAAGCTTTTCCGTTTGCTTGTAGTTCCCGTTTTGTCCTACCTGCCAGGGTGGCGCTAGAGAGCAAGAACATTTTTTGTGAGATTTTTGTAAATAGTGGAGCAGCTGTCAATCTCATTGATAATCAATTTGCTATAACACATGGTTTCTAGGTATGCACTTTGGGAAAAGATATACCTGTTTTTGCTATTGATTCCGCTCCACTTTCACTTTCTCAAAAATCGTTAAAGGGCATAGTTCACAATATCTGTTTGACTGTGGGTGATGCTCATGTTGAGGATGTCTCATGTTTCGTCCTAAGCGGATTACCTACTCCTCTAGTGTTGGGGCTACCCTGGCTCATTAAACATAACCCCATCATTGATTGGCAAACAAGGCAAATAAATGATTGGAGTGACTTTTGCAGAGAGAATTGCCTCTCGGCGTCTCTTTCAGAGGTTTATACCAAAACTCTACCATCTTTTCTCTCAGAATTTTCGGATGTGTTTTCAGAGAGTGGTGTCCAGGAGCTGCCCCCTCACCGGGAGTACGATTGCCCTATTAATCTCATCCCAGGCGCCAAGCTGCCTAAATCTCGTTTATACAATCTCTACTAACTTGAAAGGGTCGCTATGCGTACGTATATCTCTGAGAGCCTGAGAAAGGGACACATCCGACCCTCAAAGTCACCTGTTGCCGCTGGTTTCTTTTTTGTTAAGAAAAAAGATGGTTCTTTAAGACCATGTCTGGATTTCAGGGAGCTGAACAGTATCACAATTCGTGACCCTTATCCGCTTCCTCTGATCCCGGACCTGTTTAACCAGATTGTTGGGGCTAAAGTTTTTTCTAAGTTAGATTTGAGAGGGGCATACAACCTGGTCAGGGTCAGGGAAGGGGATGAATGGAAGACGGCCTTCAATACTCCTGAGGGCCATTTTGAGAATTTGGTTATGCCCTTTGGTTTGATGAATGCTCCAGCCGTCTTCCAACATTTTGTGAACAGCATTTTTTATCATGTAATGGGGAAATTTGTACTAGTGTATCTAGATGATATTTTTGATTTTTTTTCTCCTAATTTCAAAACTCATAGGGACCACCTACGTCAGGTCTTGCTCATTCTGCGGGAGAATAAATTGTACACTAAACTGGAAAAATGTGTGTTTGCGGTTCCAGAAATTCAATTTCTGGGTTTTCTTCTCTCCGCTTCTGGTTTTCTCATGGACCCTGAGAAGGTCCGCGCTGTGCTTGATTGGGAGCTTCCTGAGAATCAGAAGGTGCTGATGGGCTTTTTGGGTTTTGCCAATTATTACAGGAAGTTCATTTTGAATTATTCCTCTGTTGTTAAGCCACTCATTGATATGACTAAAAAGGGGGTAGATTTTTCCTCCTGGTCAGTAGATGCGCGTAAGGCCTTTTCTAGTATCAAAGAGAGTTTTGCTTCTGCTCCCATGTTGGTACAACCTGATTTCTCTCTACCTTTCATTATTGAGGTGGACGCTTCTGAGGTGGGTGTGGGTGCGGTCTTGTCTCAGGGTCCCTCTCCTGCCAAATAGCGACCGTGTGCCTTTTTCTCAAGGAAACTCTCCTCCGCATAGAGAAATTACGATGTGGGAGATAGGGAGTTGTTGGCCATCAAATTAGCTTTTGAGGAATGGCGCAGAGGTTCAGGCAGCCCATGGCAGAGGCTCCTGATCTTTGTCCTCCTGGGAGGTTGTTTGTGCCTCTCGCTTTACGACATAAGGTTTTTAAGGAGCATCACAATACTGTCCTTGCTGGGCACCCGGGGAGCAGAGCCACTGTGGATCTCATTGCTCGGAGATTCTGGTGGCCGCCTCTTCGTAAGACATTTGAGGGTTTTGTGGCAGCCTGCGAGACCTGCGCTCGTGCCAAGGTCCCTCATTCACGGCCATCGGGTCCTCTCCTCCCGTTACCTATTCCTTCCCGTCCTTGGACACATCTGTCCATGGACTTCATTACGGACCTGCCTCGTTCCTCGGGGAAGACTGTGATTTTGGTAGTAGTAGACCGTTTTAGCAAAATGGCGCATTTTATTCCTTTTCCTGGGTTACCTAATGCTAAAACGCTGGCGCAGGTATTTGTTGATCACATTGTCAAACTGCATGGCATTCCTTCAGATATAGTCTCGGATAGGGGCACGCAGTTTGTTTCCAGATTCTGGAAGGCCTTCTGTTCTCGCTTGGGGGTTCGGTTGTCGTTCTCTTCTGCTTTTCACCCGCAGTCGAATGGCCAGACAGAGCGCGTCAATCAGAATCTGAAGACATATCTGCGCTGTTTTGTGACTGAGAATCAGGAGGATTGGTGTTCTTTTTTTGTCCCTTGCGGAGTTTGCTTTAAATAACCATCGCCAGGAGTCCTCGGATAAGTCACCATTTTTTGGTGCATATGGGTTTCATCCGCAGTTTGGGACATTCTCTGGAGAGGGGTCTTCTGGTTTACCTGATGAGGAGAGATTTTCCTTGTCTTTGTCATTTATTTGGCAAAAGATTCAGGGTAATCTGAAGAGGATGAGTGAGAGATATAAGCGTGTGGCGGATAAGAGACGTGTGCCTGGTCCGGACCTGAATGTGGGTGATCTGGTGTGGTTGTCTACTAAGAATATCAAATTGAAGGTTCCCTCCTGGAAGTTGGGTGCTAAGTTTATTGGGCCTTACAAGATTCTGTCCGTCATCAATCCTGTTGCCTTTCGTCTTGATCTTCCTCAGACTTGGAAGATCCATAATGTTTTTCACAAGTCCCTCTTAAAACCTTATGTCCAACCCACTGTAACCTCCTCTTTGCCTCCTCCTCCGATTGTGGTTAATGGTAATCTTGAATTTCAGGTCTCTAGGATTGTGGATTCTCGTGTTGTCCGCGGTTCTCTCCAGTACCTCGTTCATTGGGAGGGTTATGGTCCTGAGGAGAGGATGTGGGACCCAGTGGCGGACATTAAGGCCACTCGTCTCATCAGGGCTTTCCATAGGTCCCATCCTGAGAAGGTGGGCTCTGAGTGTCCGAAGCCACTCGTAGAAGAAGGGGTACTGTCACCGCCAGATCTCTGAGAAGCTCTGACAGACGTTCTTCAGTACCTCTTGCTTGAGGTCCTTTTGTTTTGGTTTTGTCATCTTGTTTCCCTCTCTCAGTTGTCATCTAGTTGCACTGATTGCATCCCTTTATATCCCCTCCCATACTGCATCACTTTGCGGTTTATACAACTTCCTGGATTGTGCTCACTGCTAGATGCTGCAACTGCTGGTTCCACAGTTAAGTCTGTTCCTTTATTTGTGTTTTCCTGTTGGCTTGATCCTAGGTGACCCTGACTCCCTCCGTATTAAGTGTAGGGAGCCGGTGGTCGTGTCCCCTCACTATTATAGGGTTTTCAGGTGTCACACAGTCTAGGTACGAGGGCATGCAATTATATATCATAAAGATCTTTGCATGGGCTGAGCAGTCAGGGAGAGCTCTAGGGCTTTTATAGGGCTAACCATTATATTCCTTAGTTTGGGATCAAGTCAGTCGGATCTTTATTTGTGTCTTCTAGTTTTCTGCAACACCATCGTTGACATGACTCCTTCGTTTATATACCTGTGTAGATGTTGCCGACACTTTATGTCTTTATTCTACCTTCAATTTCCCCAATGTCCCTTTTAGATCTCACAACAAATACCACTCTGTATGCTGGAAATTTGTCATAAGAGAGTTAATATCCTCTCTAGATAGATGTTTAGATATAAAAGCATTCCATTTGTCAAAAAATCTGGTTGACTTCTGACTTTGGCCTCATGCACACGGCCGTGTTCCGCGGCCGAGAGCGGACCGTGGAAACCCGGCCGGGATTCCTGCTGACAGCATGAGCGCACGGCGTCATTGGTTGCTATGACGCTGTGCGCTTCATGCAGCCGCTGCTGTACAGTAATACACTGTAATGCATGAGGCCTTTTATGTGCCTCTGCCTCCAGCTGGGCCATCAGTAAATAGTGTCTCATTTGCCTCTGGAATTCTCCCTCTGAAGGTGTCTGCGGGACTAACCAGTTGCGTAATAAACATCTCAAAGCTACAAGTAACGCTCCATCCACCAACCCTGGAATCTTAACATTTTCCAGAAAAACATGAAATAATATCACCCCTGGCTCACAAGGCAAAACTATTTGCCAAGTGTCTTTGATCCAGGATAAAATCCACTCCCAATATAGCCAAACCTTTGAGCAGAGCTAGATACAGTGATCCAGAGTGGCTTTTGGAGTACCACACTTAGGACATTCAGTCAGCCTGGTCTTGTTGGTATCTGAAGATGGGATGTTAAAGGCATATATTGCTCTGTGAATCAATTTTAATTGTGACTCCCTCCATCCCTCACAAGCAACTGCTTTCCTTGTTTTTAACCAACCATGCATAATTTTATCCTTCCAATCTTCTTCTTCCCCCAACACCGTCTTCCATCCCTTACATAATTGGGCATATAGGCTTTATTATTTTGTCTATCCCTCAGTTGTTTATAGATTTCCGATAGAGATACCTTATTCCCCAACTGTTTGAGTAATATAGCAAAGCTATTCGCAGAGCATTCTTGACTTACATCTTTTAATCTGCTTTTACAAAAGTGCATTAGCTAATAATACTGTAGTTTATGACCCATTGGTAGACAAAACTTTTCCTGCATTTCCGGGAAAGTTAGATATCTTGGATCTCTATCATGGAGGAGGTGGCGAAACAATACAATTCCCCTATCCTTCCATAAACCAAATAATTTATTCTGGCTTCCTATTACAAAATCAGGGTGTCTCCAGAGTGGCATAAATTTAGAAGCCAGAAAGGGTAAATTATACAGCTTCCTCACCTCCTTCCAAGCAACTATTGTGTCTCTCATTGTCACTGCAGATTTAATGTCTATGGGCAACGATGCTAATTTGGTGTGCAAAAGCGTACCCAAATCCCAGCCCTGTACTAATTCTCTTTCCAATTTAATGTTAGAATAGTGAGATGTCTGTGCCAACCAATCTTTACAATGTCGGAAAAGGCTTGCCAAGTTGTATCGTCTTATATCTAGGAAACTCACCCCTCCCTTCTCCAAAGTTAAAGATAGGGTTTTTAATGCGACTCTTGCTCTTTTTTTTGACCATATAAATTGTGAGAAAGCGCCATTCAACACTTTTATGTCCTTGTGTCGGATTAATATAGGCAAGGTCTGCATAGGGTACAATAATTTAGGGAAGCTGAAAAAGTATGATATCATCAGCAAAGAGAGATATTTTCACTATCTTTGTACCTATTTTAATCCCCTCATAGACGTCAGATTGCTCTAAATATCTTGCAAGAGGTTCTATCGCAATATTAAACAATAGTGGGGAAAGGGGGCAACCCTGCCTAGTTCCTTTAAGTAGTGGAAAGGATTTTGATAGAAACCCCGGTAACGCTATTTGTGCTTTTGGGTCTGCATATAATGCTGATAGGTACGTTCTGAACGCGCCCCTGATATTCATGGAATCTAGGACTTTCGCCAACCATTCCCAGCTCACATTTTCGAATGCCTTCTCTGCATCTATTGTTAATAATGCCGGAGAGCTGAAGTTTGTTCGTTGTCTATTGACATAATCTAGCACTGTATTACCCTTCTTATCTTGAATACAGCCGATCTTCCTTTCACAAAGCCTACCTGTGAAGGACCTATCAGGTCCGGCAACATATTTGCCAGCCTATTGGCCATGATTTTTGAGAAAAAATTTTGGTCAACATTTATTAGGGATATTGGCCTGTATGAAGATGTCAGAAGAGGATCTTTTCCAGGCTTTGGTAGGAGGCGTATGTGAGCTGTATTATTAGTTAACGTTGGCACCTGACCTCCCAGCACTTTATTAAAACCTTCCTTCAAAAGATGCATTAATTCTTCCCTTAGTAACTTGTAGAATCCCCCTGTATATCCTCCTGACTGAAGGGATCTGATAGTGTCAGAGACCTCCTCCATCGATATTGGTTTATTTAATACCTCTAATTGGCTATCTTGGAGTTTTGGGATATTGACTTGATCCAATAAAGATATCAGAGGGGGTTGGGCCTGAGTATCAACCTCATAGAGGTTTTGGTAGTATGTCCTGAAAATCTCTAGAACTTTTTCTGGATCACTTTGATTTACTCCCTGTTTATCTGAGACGGTGGGAATATACGTAGGACCTCTTGGTGCCCTAGACAGCCTAGCACTGCTTTTTCTGTGTCCCATAAAAGTATAGGATTATCGACATGTTGAGCATTATCTGCTGTAAACTCCATGTGCCACCCTTTTAATAAATCTATGAAGTTATCATTTTCCCCCAAGAATGATGGAAATCGCCAGGTGTAGTCTGAACCTTTGCGAACCTGATCCTTCAAATCTAGCTGTATCGGTGCGTGATCTGCTATAACCATATCTAAAATTTTAGAATTGCGGATTTTGCTGTGCATACTAGCAGAGATTAAGAGATAATCAATTCGAGACCATGACTCATTGGGCGCTGAGTAAAATGTAAATTCTCGCCCTTACGGGTTATGAATTCTCCAGGGATCAATGAGGTCATTATCTTGCGTCAAATTTTCCAGTACTTTCTCTCTTCCTGAACACCCTTTTTCCGGATTTCTCACAGGCTTTCTATCCTCGCCCCTGTTCATGACTGTGTTCATATCTCCCCCTACTATGATGTTACATCAACCCAAGACGTGAGCTTAGTGAATCAAAAAACTTAACATTATCACCATTTGGGCCATATATATTAACTAGACATAATTCCTCGCCTGAAGATATTATAGACGCCACTTGCCATCTCCCCTCAACGTCAGCTATATGATGCAAAATCTTGAATTTCAAGGACTTGTGAAATAATATTAGCGTTCCTGCCTTCTTATTTATGGAGGCAGACCCTATTACCTTTCCCACCCACATCTTCTCCATCCGAACAAAGTCAACTTCCTCAAGATGGGTCTCTTGGAGCATTGCAATATCTACTTTACAACTCCGCAGGTGTTTCAGGACCATGCTGCGTTTTTCAGGGGAGCGAAGCCCCTTTACATTCCAGGATATTAATCTCATAATTGACTTGTCGTATGGATCAGATGTGGATGAGAAGTATGAGCACATATCCAGATGAAAATAACACGCCCTCCAACCCTCTCCCAACTCCCCACCCCTGTACAGATCAGTGATTTAAAACTATCATCTAATCTATATATACCCATCTCTCCTCTGTCTGTTATATACGTCTCCATCTTTTAAACGGACTTCACTTTTTTCTGACATGGTCGGTCTACCCATATATTATGGTTTAAGACAGGGGTCAGCAACCTTCGGCACTCCAGCTGTTCTGAAACTGCTACTCCCAGCATGCTCCATTCATTTCTATGAGAGTTCTGAGAAGAGCAGAGCAAGTATGCATGCTGGGAGTTGTAGTTTCGCAACACCTGGAGTGCCAGAGGTTGCCTACCCCTGGTTTAAGACAATTAAAAAAAAACTGTGCTAAGCATATCACAACCTATCAACTGATAAGTGCTGTTTTGCTTTAGATTCTACACAAAACTATGAACTAACTAAGGTCATACATAATGCTAACATATAAGATGCATCACTACACCTCCTGTAATCTGGAAAAAGACAAATATATTAGAACAGTGTGACAGTCACCACTTCTCTAGGTTCCACAGGGAATCATGTCACGCATACGAAACGCCTTCCTCTGTACCATATTCTCCTCTGTTCCCCTTTTTTTCTTGGCGCGGATTACGACCTAGTGGCCTTTGAACTGAGATGTCCAGCTCCAGTTGTTGCCGCGCTTCTTCGGACAAAGTGTAAGTAGAAGCTGTACCATCAGTGTGGAAGACTTTCAATATTGCTGGATACAGTAATGCAAATCTAGTACAGTTCCGAGCAAATATTAGAAAACTCCCTCCTCTTCTTCTAAACCTCCGCTGAATAGTCTCCAAAGATTAGGATTTTCTGGCCTCTTATCTCTAGCGAGGATTTTTGGCGCTTGTACATAAAGTCCAGGTACTTTACGATGACTGGTCTCGGTCTTCTTGTTAGCGCAGGCGGCGCCTAGGATCTGTACCCTACCTCAGGTCTGGGCCTATGCGGTGTGCTCTTTCCACTTTGCAAGCACTATCTAGTCCTAAGGCCTTCGGAATTTCATGTTCACATATAAGCGCTAGGTCATGGGCTGGAATTGATTCCTGCAAACCCAATATGCGCAAGTTATTCCTGCGTGAGCGGTTCTCTAAATCATCCACTTTTATTTTAAGGGCTTTGGTTTCGCTCACCGTTTTCTCCAGCATCATCTGAAGGTCAGAGCAGGATTCTTCAAACGCCTGGATTCTATTCTCAGCGCTCTCCAGCCTGTTACCATGCTCAGCTGTGGTCGCCTGTAAGGACTGGAGTGTCAGCCCAACTGTGTTTGCCAGGGACTCCTGCAGGTCAGGTAGGATCCGATTTGCAACTTCAATTGCCAGCCTTACATAGTCTACCTGCTGATCTTCCCCCTGCGACTCAGGCTCTTTGTGTGTAGATTGTTCATCCATTGCACTTAGCTGTGCGGGCGGGAAGGATTTGTTTTTGTCTTATTCCTCGTCCCCATATTCATGATGTAGCGATCCATATGTTCCCACCGAACCGGCAGGTATAATTTCCCCGGAGTATATCCGGTATGTACGGGGGATATAGCTTGCTATTCACCGACTCTCACGGAGCTGAGGTTAGCAACGTCTCTCCATGTCGGCGCCGGAACCGGAAGTCAAGAGCCATTAATTTTAAGTGTCAGCGGCAGCTAGTGCTGACTGACACTATTGGTTATTTAGTGTGGCTGTAAAGCTTATCCGGGCCGGCTCTTACTGGGAGCTGCCAAAGTGCAGGGTGGGTGGCTGTTCCCCATGTTCCAGGCCAGATTTTGGTTAGTTACTGAGGGGTGGAGTTAGGCACGAATGAGGCGGGGGAAACTTGGGCCCTTTCAGCAAACTCTCCGCCCCTGGACTCATTAGCATATTATAAAAATTACTTTTGGGGCGATTTGGATGATCTGAAAAATGAAACAAAGGTAACATCTGTGTCATGTCTTTGTGTCCCAAAAACCGGTCAGGTTGGTGACAGACTCCCTTTAAGTTAAAGATGTTGTCGTTGCCTCTATACTGCGTCTGCAAGCATGTCTACCAGAGCAAATCCCCACAATGTATTCATTGTTTTTATTATTTATAGTATACTGTGGCAAAAAGGGGGGTGGGGGCCCTATATACTGGCACAATATGTTTTGGTACTATGGAGAAGAGGGGAAGCACTATGGGGGCCACTATGGAGAAGAGGGGAAGCACTATGGGGGCCCTATATACTGGCACAATATGGGGGAGCACTATGGATAAGAGGGAAGCACTATGGGGGCCCTATATACTGGCACAATATGGGGGAGCACTATGGATAAGAGGGGAAGGACTATGGGGGCCCTATATACTGGCACAATATGGGGGAGCACTATGGAGAAGAGGGGAAGGACTATGGGGGCCCTATATACTGGCACAATATGGGGGAGCACTATGGAGAAGAGGGGAAGCACTATGGGGGCCCTATATACTGGCACAGTATTTATTCTGCGAATTGCACCAACAAAGCTAACTCCAGACTTTGATGCTTTAGCAAAAAAGGGAGACCAACAACACTGTTCCCACTAAAATTGAAGGTGAGTTATACATACTATGTTATGAAAGAAATACATTGCATAAAAGTTTTGTACAATAACTCTTTTTATGCTTTTCTACCTTGAATTAAACTAAACCTTTAAAGGGAACCTGTCCCCTCCCAAAACCATCCCAAGCCGCCAGCAGTCCCTGTGTGTAGCGAGCAGTGTGTTTCTGATGATGCCTTTCTTCCTGAAAGCAGATGCAGCAAAAGTACTAAAAACTTTGTTTTATCCCCTGCCCGCTTCTCCACACATACCTGAAGTCAAGGGGGCAGCGGTAACCACGCCCCCTTCCCTGTGACTGACAGCCGGCTGTTCGGCTAGCTTTGCCGAACTCTCATGCATAAGCGCTGTCAGTCACAGCGAAGGGACAGGGGATATAACAGCGTTTTCAGTACTTTTGCTGCATGCATCTGCCTTTAGGAAGAAAGGCATCATCAGAAACATGCTGCTGGCTACATGCAGGGAATGTTGGCGGCTTGGGATGGTTTTGGGAGGGGACAGGTTCCCTTTAATGTTACAAAATGTTAATTTTTAATATATATTAATTCACACAAACGCCCCATCCATCTACTCTTGGTCCGGCCCCCGGGTCCAATATATGAACTCATTGTGGCCCACGAATCAAAAAGTTTGCCCACCTCTGGTCTAGGGAATGGTTCACCACTCATTAATCTGTTGCATACCTCCGTGAGATGGGGAAGTAAGTTTACCTGGAACTTTTTGTAGTAAATTAACGGTCCCGTGCTCTTTCCTGGTGCAAAGCTGAAGATTACGACTCGTACTTCCTCTTGTGGTCTAAAACAGGAACCCATTTCTGCTGAGAGTGAGGGTAGGTTTAGAGAGTGATGCCAGGTGAGACCTGTTTAGTAGCTTGTCTTGTCTACTTTCTTTGTTTAAATTATATAGCTCCGAATAAAACTCTTGAAAGGCCTTAGCTATTGATGGGGTGTCTAGCTGAAGAGTACCATCTTTTCCTGTAATTCTGGCGATATGAGATGTTTATTTTGCTTTTTTTTTCAATAGGGAGGTCATCATTGTATTGCCCTTATTGCCCTTGCCCTTATACATGGGCATATATTTTGTGTTGGAAGTAGAGCAGATGTTTTGCTACGTTCTGTGGCCGGAGCTTTTTCAATTCCAGTCTCAGACTTGTTAAATCTGCCTGTACTTTGACAGAAGTGGATTTTTTGTGAATTCTTTCCATTGTTGCCATTTGTGCCAGCAGTGAGTCCATAGCCTTTTGTTTCTCTTTCTTAACTTTAGTGCCAAGTGCAATGAAGCTCCCCCTCACAACCGCCTTGTGGGTTTCCCAAACAATTGGGTACTTACAGTCAGGGGTAAGTTCGGTGGAGAAAAAAGAACCGTAGATAGAATATCTACTCACTTTGATCTGCTCACAACGTCTGGGGTCATAAGGTAACGATTCGTTTTGTCTCCAATTCCAGTTTCTGCGGGGCAAGGAGGTCAGGGCGAGAGTCACCATACAGGGTGCATGGTCCGAGATCGTGATCGATCCTATTCTAGCTCTACTGCAAGAGAGAAGTAGAGATTAAAACATAATCCAATCTCTGGAAGGATGCGTGTGGGTTAGAATAGAAAGAGTAATCTTTCATAGTGGGATTGAGGTGTCTCCATACCTCATTGAGGCACATCTCTTGTAATTTCTTGTGGAACTTACTCAGGTGTGAGATATGGGATTTGCCAGATGAAGAGTCCATGAGTGGGCTGAGAACTAAATTAAGGTCCGTACCCAGTACTACTGGACCCTCGGCAAACGCCTTCAGAAGCCAGGTCACCGTGGAGGCGTTAGGGGCGTGGAGGTCCCATTTTAAGGAGACGGGGCACTGTGGGGGGGAGGGGTCAGTGTTAAGGGGGCGTGGTGCTGTAGATATCCTCTGGATAGATCATCAGCATCTGATCAGCGGGGGGCCGACACCCAGGACCCCCGCCGATCAGCTGTTTGAGAAGGCAGCGGCGCTTCTCTCGGTTTCCGCAGGCCCAGTGACGTCACGACTAGTATCACTGGCCTGGGCGGGGCTAACCTCCATTCAAGTGAACAGAGCTTAGCCCCGCCCACGCTAGTTGATACTAGTCGTGACGTCACTGGGCCTGCGGTAAACAGTGAGAAGGCCGCGGCACTACTGGAGCGCCGCTGCCTTCTCAAACAGCTGATCGGCGGGGGTCCCGGGTGTCGGACCCCCGCCGATCAGATGCTGATGATTTATCCAGAGGACAGATCATCAGTTTAAACAAAGTGCAGAACCACTTTAAATGAAATGGATTAAATATACGAGTGCAAAGCCGGGTCCTTCAGCTAGTGGATAATAATCCTAAACACACCTCAAAATACACAATAGACTACCTCAGAAGGCGCCAGTGGAAGGTTTTACCCTTGCCCTCACAGTCCCCTGATCTGAACATCATGCAGCACTCCAGCGGTGGCCCTCACCAGGTGTACTTACCTGCAGCGAGAACATGATTGCATGCATGTGACCAGTCCCTGACCTCAGCAGTGTACTGCACACCACTCCTTAGGCCAATGATGTCATTACTGCAGGATTTACCAGATGGGTATTATTTTTCTTTCTTTTACTAACTTTCCTGCTCTTTGCCATTTACTTTTAAATCCCTTTTACTAATTACACAGAAAATAGTTGGGGAAGTAGAAATTATAATGACACCCAATAATTTTCTATGATCATAACGTTATCACTCGTATTAAAGTTATTCTTTTTTTTATTATAACCAAAAATGTTAAAAAAAAAAACAAAAAAACGTGACGTCACGACCAGCAGGCTCAGGTAAGATGGCCGCTTTAGGATGACGTTCCTTTCCAGCCTGTGGTGACGTTGCCGTTTCCGGACTCAAGCCTCGCTTTCACTTCGGCTTAACCCCGCCTCTGGGCTGCATACAGCCAATCAGTAAGCGCTGTGGCTTTCTGGGAAGAGGCGTGACACGCAGGAGGCCGCTGGAAGCTGTGTGTCACCTCAGTCATGTCTCCCCTCGCCCCAGACTGTGGGGCCCTCAGGCCCCTGCTATTCCCCCTGCTCGTGCTGTTCCTACGCCTCGGCCTGTCCCGGGGACTCTATTTCCACATCGGGGAGACGGAGAAACGATGCTTCATAGAGGAGATCCCGGATGAGACCATGGTCATAGGTGAGAGCGGCAGATGCAGCGTCAGCCGAGAGCCGGTTGGTAGAGGGTTAAAGCGGCATCCGTCTTCAGTGTTGCTATGGAAACCCCTATATACACTGTAACAAGCTTCCTTCATTCAGGATGTTGTTTCCTTGGAAACAGTTTGAAAAGTTGTTTGGTATGGGTTTAAAGGGACAGTACACCAGAAATCTGCAGCCTGTGCAAAACGATCCGCTGATATCAGACAGGCGAATATGAGTATGTAAGATCTTATAAGCTGCGATAGGAATATTCGGTTATGGTATAAGGCCATGTCTTAAAGGGGTTGTCTGGGATTTTGTTATTAATGGCCTAGGCTCAGGATAGGTCACCTTTCACAGGAGCGTGACGGATTAGGTCCGGATGCGTTAAGTGAAATTCGAACCATTTTGCAAGCAAGTTCAGTCAGTTTTGTCTGCGATTGTGTTCAGTTTTTTTTCTGCACAGATGCAATGCGTTTTGATTAAAGGGTTTCTACCACTTAGGTGTCACATATTTAGCTGTCAGACACTAGCGATCCGCTAGTGTCTGCTCTGGCCAACCATCCTAATATAATTGCTTTTGGGGCGGTGGTTTGGCTAAAAAAACTACTTTTATTAATATGCTAATGAGCCTCTAGGTGCTATGGGGGCGTCATTAGCACCTAGAGGCTCCGTCTACCTTCAGAAACTGCCGCCGCCCAGCGCGTCCCTCCAGCCCGCCCATCTCCTCCTGAATGCGATCCTCCTTGTGAGCGTATGCGCAGTGAATGTCTGACCGCTTTCTTGCTCAGACATCTCCACTGCGCCTGCGCGATGACGCCATAGTGCTCCGAGGAACAGGCGCAGTGGAGATGTCTGAGCAGGGAAGCTGTCAGACATTTACTGCGCATGCGCCGAATACAGGCGCTCACAAGGAGGATCGCATTCAGCAGGAGATGGGCGGGCTGGAGGGACGCGCTGGGCGGCGGCAGTTTCTGAAGGTAGACGGAGCCTCTAGGTGCTAATGACGCCCCCATAGCACCTAGAGGCTCATTAGCATATTAATAAAAGTAGTTTTTTTAGCCAAACCACCGCCCCAAAAGCAATTATATTAGGATGGTTGGGCAGAGCAGACACTAGCGGATCGCTAGTGTCTGACAGCTAAATATGTGACACCGAAGTGGTAGAAACCCTTTAAGTTTTTTGACGTGCGTGATAAAAAAAACTGAATGTTTACAAACAACATCTAGCAACCATCAGTGAAAAACGTATCGCATCCGCACTTGATTGCGGATGCAATGCGTTTTTCACTGAAGCCCCATTCACTTCTATGGGGCCAGGGCTGCGTGGAAAACACAGAATATAGAACATGCTGCTTTTTTCACGGAATGTAGAACTGATGCATGAAAATAAACATGAAATGAATGGGTCAGGATTCAGTGCGGGTGCTATGCGTTCACGTCAAGCATTGCACCCGTGCAGAAAACTTGCTTGTGTGAAAGGGGCCTTAGACACTAGAGCTGATCAACTGTTTGAAGAGTCCGGCGAGTGCGGCACCGTCTTCACGACCTTCCACGCGCAGCCCTGTACACTGTGTAGAGGCGGTGCAGCCCAGGATCGGCGCCTAGGCCGTATGAACGTGACGTTGCTGGCCTAGGAAGAGGCTTCTGCTTTTTCAAACAGCTGATTGGTGGGATTGTCAGGCGTCAGACCCCCCCCCCCCCCATGATCAGATATTGATGAGCTATCCTGAAGATAGGCTGTCAGTAAGTATTGGAATCCCAGACAACCCCTTTAAAAGCCAGATGTAGAAATCAAGGCCGACTCTCAAATTTCTGCTCTATGTTTGCGGTTTGCACTGCCTGGATCCGCCTGCACGGTTTCCATGTGGACACTGGAAAGCATCGACATACTCGCAAACATCCCCCAACAACACAGAACCCAGGGCTCCAGATGGCGACCAAAATGGTCGCCAATGCGATTTAGAATTTACAAATGGCGACAAGACTTTTTAGTCTTGTCGCCATTTGCGACTAGACACCCTGCTGCTGAACAGCGGCTGGGCACAGGAGATGATAGTTCTCTGCCCCGCCGCCGATGTTCTTCACTTCTTCTCAGCAGTGGAGGAGTCTCTCCCTCCCCCTGTGCTGCTGCCTCCGCCATTAAGAAAAGAGACGGGAGGGGCTGTGGCCACGGCGCCACCAATGAAGTTAACTGACCTGTTAATACAAATACAGGAGGCTGGTGCCGGAATCAAATAGCCGGCACCCGACCTCTGTGACAGGGAGCTGGTGCGGTACCTGAGGGCTTAACTGCCGCTGATCGCAGCTCCCTGTCATAGAGGTCGGGGTGCCGGCTATTTGATTCCGGCACCCGCCTCCTGTATTTGTATTAACAGGTCAGTTATCTTCGCTGGTGGCGCAGTGCGCCCCCCTAGTATAAGAAACATTGGTGGCGCAGTGGGAAGTGCCAATGAGGGTAAAAAAAAAAATAACACCTCCTCCAGTTGATCGCGTAGCTGCCGGTCTCCTGTTCTTTCTTCAGGACCTGTGGTGACGTCACTGAGCTCATCACATGGTCATGTGATGTATCATGTGATGAGCACAGTGATGTCACCACAGGTCCTTTGACAGGTCCTGAAGAAAGAACAGGAGACGATCAATTGGAGGAGGCGAGTTAATTATTTTTGTATTTTTTTTTTAACCCTCATTGGCACTGCCTACTGCACCACCAATGTTTATTATATTGAGGGGGGGCGCACTGCACCACCAATGTTTATTATACGGGGGGGGGGGGGGGGGGAGGGGGGCGCACTGCGCCACCAATGTTTATTATATTGACCTTCTACTAAGCATTCTGTATTCAGAATGCTATTATTTTCCCTTAGAACCATGTTATAAGGGAAAATAATACAGTGAATAGACTGTCACCTAGCAACCATGCGTGAAAATCGCACCGCATCCGCACTTGCTTGCGATTTTCACTCAGCCCCATTAACTTCTATGGGGCCTGCGTTGCGTGAAAAACGCACAATACAGAGCTTGCTGCAATTTTCACGCAACGCACAAGTGATGTGTCAAAATCACCGCTCATGTGCACAGCCCCATAGAAGTAAATGGGTCCGGATTTAGTGCGGGTGCATTCCGGTATTTTGAATGCCAAATCGGGCACTAATAGATTCCTATGGGGAAAAATGCTGGATCCGGCATTCAGGCAAATCTTCAGTTTTTTTCGCCGGCGATAAAACCGTAGCATGCTGCGGTTTTCTCTTTTGCCTGATCAGTCAAAACGACTGAACTGAAGACATCCTGTTGCATCCTGAACGGATTGCTCTCCATTCAGAATGCATGGGGATAAAACTGATCAGTTATTTTCTGGTATAAAGCCCCTATGACGGAACTCTATGCCGGAAAAGAAAAACGCTAGTGTGAAAGTACCCTAAAATATTACGTTTAAATCCCCCCCCCTTTCCCAATTTTACATATAAAATATATAAACAATAAATAAATAAACATATTACATAGCGCTGTCCAAACTATTAAATTATTAAAAAAAATATCTCCTATGCGGTGAGCATTCGCCATTTTTTAGTCACCTTGTCACCCCAAAAAATAGGATAGGACTGTTCTATTATGGGCCGAACGTTTAATAAAATGCGAAATGCACGCAGCTTTTTTTTTTTTTTTTTTTGCGCGGTATTGAGTATCGCAATACTTTTTTATGGTGACGAAAGCGAATCAAAATTTTGGTATCAAAACAACCCTACGCCGATCTGATCGGCGTATCGTTGTCACGATACCAAAATTTTGATTCGGTTTCGATTTGGCGACTAAGAATTTAATTTGGCTCCTAAATTTTTCAGTTCAGGAGCCAATGGCTACTAGGTATTTTTTTTAGTCTGGAGCACTGGAACCATTAAAATCAATTGGACTGTTATGTTGGGTCTGATTTTTGGCACAGAATTTTTAAAAAAAAAATAAGACGGTGTGGGTATAATGGCGTGTTCACATGGCTGATTCCGGTGCAGAATACACTCAGAATTTTTCTTTGTCACTGTCCTTAACAGGGTAATCCACAGGACAAGGGGATACATATTAGATCAGTGGCGGTCCTGCCGTTGGGACCCCCACCAATCACAAGAACGGGGGCCCAGTACCCCCCTACAGTCCTGTGAAATGAACAGAGTGGCTGCTATATTCCATTCTATGGGCGTTTCGGAGATAGATGGGATAGGGGATAACTTAATCTAACCAAAATACCCCTTTAGGCGACAGCTTTTATAATGATGGTCAATGGTGTTGCACTGCGACATACAGCGACACGACAGTCGCAAAAAATCCATCCAAGTTGGGTTTTTGTGCGACTGTTGCCATTGACTATCATTGCCGCGGTGTAGCCCTAGCCTTAAAGAAAATGTCAGTCACTCCAGCAACAAGTGTTTGATAACAAAGAGCCACAGACGCTACTCCAAAGGAGTTTTAAAGGGCTTGTCCAATCTTCAGGGGATCAGAGAGGCTCATAAATCAACAGAAAAATGCTTTCCTCACCTCCTTAAGGTCCCTCCAGCTTTCCGGGTCCTGGTTCCTGTTGGATGACTTCCAAAAATAGCTGAGCACGCGAAAGTGCTATTAATGGGAAAAATAGAGAGCCACGCTTGTGCAGCCGCCTGTCCGTTCCCAGCTGGGCGCAATGAAGCTCTGTTCTGGAGATAGGAGCAGGTTGTAGATGTGGGACCGGCACCTATGGATATGCAATAAATGTCCCAGATGGGAAAACTCCTTTTAACTTTTTTTTATTTTTTTTCAGGAAACTACAAGACTCAGCTGTGGGACAAACAGTCAGAGACTTTTCTGCCGTCTACTCCGGGTCTGGGCATGCATGTTGAGGCGAAAGACCCTGATGGCAAGGTATACAGAGGCTGTTTTTTTGGGGGGATCTTTTATATTACACTTGCACCTGCAAGACCATTTTGGGTATGACATGTTGGACATGTGCTGAGCAGCAGGGTGTATTGTGCCCGGCTTCATCGCATGGCACCTCGCAGACCAGAGAGTCCTACACCAGCGGTTCACGCAGAAGATATGGATGAGTCTAGTGGTGACTACAATGGCTCGGGTAGATGTCCACCAAGACGGTGGAGGGTGGTGGACACTAAGCAGCATGACTGTCCCATGAACCAAGTGAATGGGAGACACACTTTAAATCAGGGTTTCTCAACTCCGGAAACAAAATCACTGCATGTATAGATAAGGTAGGGTAGGTTGTCAGGGGGGTAATAATTCAATTAAGAATTATAAATTATGGTCATAAAAATAATTAACCATAAAAAAATGTATAAAATTTGTCATAAATTCTTAAAATCATGACCTGGTGAATTGTAGACAAACTAATCAATACAATTCTTTTTTTTTTTTTTTTTTTTTAAGGTACAAACGTGAGCTTTATTTTCACAGAACAAACATAAATTAACACCTTGTCCGTCTGGGCTCTAACTAAACATGAAATATCCCTACCTCACTTAAAGCACCGTTCACACACAGTAATAACATGGCTGTAGCAAGTCCAGTACCTTTGGGGTATGTTGTCTAGCAGTCCTGCCGACTCTGACCTTGCGACCGTCATTTCCCAGACCTTGCGGAGTCCCCCAAAGTTCAGGCTATCCCCTAGCCCCGGGCCCCTCAGCCAGCCCGAATGAGACCACTATTACAGAGCCTCCAGCAGGACTCTGTTGCACAACAAATCTCTCTACCCCACACTGACATCCTGGCAGGTACTTTATGCCCACCTGATTATAGCAGGCCTCACCTGAGATCACCTCAGGTGAAAGGGAATACCCATGGCAGAAGGGTGTGGACTGGCAGCTCCCACTACCAAGCCTAACTGGCATATTTTTTTTTTTTTTTTTTTTTTTTTTCATTTTTTTTCGTCTTTATTAAATAATATATCAAAACATTACAGAGTAGGAAAAGGAGATACAGTTCCCCCCCCAACCCCCCCTCCCCCCCTACCTGTGGTGCGTCAAAATAGAACCCCAAAAAATAAAACAATTTGACCTCAACTAATCAGTCCTCCAGCCACCCCATATCTTAATCCACTTGTCCTCAGCTTCCCTCTGTTTGTACATAATTTTCTCATAATTTTTTACCTTAACAACTAAATTTATCCATGTAGTTATATCTGGAGTGAATCGAGCAAACCAGGTCCGACTGACCAAGACTCTAGCCAACATCAATATCCTACTCAGGAAAATCTTTTGATACTTGTGATTATTTAATTTGGAAAGATCATTAAGCACAAATACTTGTGGTTCAAAAGGGATTCGAACTTTTAGTTTATACATAATACAACTATTAATAGTATTCCAGTAGTTTATAAGTTCTGGACAAGTCCATATCATATGGAGAAAGTCTGCTCCTGCAGTGTCGCATTTGGGGCAGTTTGACGTGTCTCTTAATCCACATTTATTCATCCACAATGGAGTAATATATAATCTATGGCAAATATAGAATTGTACTAGAACGTGGTTGAAGTTCTGTGACAGTGAACCTAAATTCCCAAAAATATTCTCCCACCCTTCTATTTGTAAGTTCGGACAATCCACCTCCCACGCTTTTTGTCCTGGTGACTGTGTATCACTAAACCGTGCCTTAAGTAATAGCTTATATATATTTGAAATTTTTATTCTAGACAGTGTACCCCCTACCCATTCATTCAAAAAGGATGAATTATCTATATCCAACACCAGTTTGTCATCCAGACTGGATAGTACTGAACGCAATTGAAAATACCTAAACCATGAAAGGTTTTCTATATTATGTGTCATCTCTATAAATGGTTTAATATCTCTATCCTTAACTACCTGTGAAATATACAGAATTTTATTCTTCTGCCAAAATGTGTCGGCTGCAATATCATCTAGCCTTTGTAAATACACATTATGCCAAAGAGGCGTAAATGTAAATGAACCCTTAATCTTCAACCATGTCCTAGTTGTAGCCCACACTTTCAGGAGTAATTTTATAGTCTCTCTATAGCCTCGCTCATAGCCCTTCAATAGCCCGGATTCCAACAAGGTAAAAATATTATTATGGGCGTGGCTAGTTACCAACTTCCCCAGCAATGCACTGTTCTCTGATTCGTAGCACCTCAATAGCTGGGCTGCAATAAAGTACCCTTTAAAGTAAGGGAGGTTTAAACCCCCGCACTCCACTGATTTATACAAATATTCCAGCTTTATTCGAACTCGCTTTCTTCCCCATATTAAATCATTAATTATTCTTTCCATAAGTTTAAAATACTTATCTTGTATCCAAATAGGTGTATTCCTAAGGACATATAAAAATTGTGGTAGTATCACCATTTTGACTAATGAGACTCGGTCGGCTCTAGATAGAGGAAGTCTCAGCCAGATCCCTATTTTAGCTCTAGTCCTTACCATTATGGGGATCAAATTAAGTTGTACAAAATTTTCAACCCGAAGTGATATAATCAAACCCAAGTATTGAAAAGTGTCTACAATATTCAACTGTGTCACAGAGACCTCTTTCTGTGGGAGGGGATCCACTGGCATCAAACTGGTCTTAGCCCAGTTTATAAGAAAACCAGACACCTCACCAAATGCTTTAACCATTTAAATAATCCTAGGGAGAGTAATTTCCGTATGATCTATAAAAAAAAGAACATCATCCGCATATAATGAGATACGGTCTTGTGTTCCTAGCGTACCAAATCCTTTAAGCTGATCGTCCTGTCTAATGGCCATAGCAAGGGGTTCGATATAAATATCAAATAACAATGGGGATAATGGACAGCCCTGCCGCGTGCCCCTATTTAAATCAATACTGCTACTCAAGATTCCATTAAGACTCAATTTTGCCCTTGGAGATCCATATAGTAACTTAAGAGTACCTATGAACCTTTCTCCAAAGCCCATCCTTGCCAGAACCTTCCAGAGGAAGCGCCACTCCACCCTGTCAAAGGCCTTAGAGGCGTCCAATGACAGGATGGAGCGAGCAGTCCCCCCAGGGGCCTGAATATTAGAAAAGAGCCGATGTAGATTATAATGTGTACCCTTGTTCTGAATAAAGCCACTCTGATCCGGGTGGACAATAGAGGAAATGACCCTAGAAAGCCTTGTAGCCAAGACCCTCGCAAGAAGCTTTACATCTGTATTAAGAAGTGAGATTGGTCTATAAGATTCTAGATCTAGGGGGTCCTTGCCTTTTTTTGGAATTAATATTATTACAGCTTCCATCATTGAATCTGGCAACTTCCCATACTCCATTGATTCAGAAAAGACCTCCAGCAGTCTGGGGAGAATGCACTCCCTATATTTACTATAGAATTCGTATGGAAGCCCATCTGAACCAGGAGTAGAGTTGGCCGAGCATAATTTAATAGCTCCCTCGAGTTCCTGAATTGAGACCTCCAATTCGAGTGCTTTCTTTTGCGTCTCAGTAATAGAAGGGAAGGTAATCCTGTCAAGATAGAGATCTATCTTATCGTCTGTGATCTTAGTTTCAGCCTTGTGCAAATCCAAGAAATAGTCAACAAAGGCCTTCTCTACCGGACCCTGTCCAGTGACCATCATGCCATCACTCAATCGAACCTTATCTATACATTTTTTAGATTGTTGACTTGATATTACTCTGGACAAAAGTTTACCAGGTCGCTCTGACTCCGTAAAGTATTTTTGCTCCTTAAAAAAAAAGGCTCTGTTGGGCCTTGTCCAATAAAAAATTAGAGTATATTTGCGTGGTTCTTTGCATATTTTCCCTATTCTCCTCCGTCTTATTCATATAAAAGGATTCTGTCGCCAGTGCTGCACGTTCTTCTAGGTTTTTCTGTTTTTTCCCGTATTCCTTTCTAAGATTCGCGATGTTACTAACCAGCAATCCCCTCATGTACGCCTTAAAGGTATCCCATACAACTTGAATTTTTGCTGAGCCATAATTATTATCCCAAAAGAGGCCAATTTCATTTTGGATTATTTCATGTGTCTTTATAACTGATAACCAATAAGGATTTAGTCTAAAGGGAGGTTTTTGTGTGTATCTTTCCTGAGTTAAGCAGAGTTCAAGTAGTAACGGAGAGTGATCCGATATTGACCTTGTTTCGTATTTCATTCGATTTACCAATTTCACATGTTTACTACTTATCAATGCAAGATCTATTCTAGACATTGATTTACCTGCTTTACTAAAACATGAAAAGACCCTTTTCACCTGTCCTAAATATTCCCAAACATCTTCAAAGCCAGCCTCCAGGCAAAACCGTGCCAGGGGAGACCCCTGAACCGGACTATCACTCCTGTTGCTCGTAGAAACCCTATCACGTAAAGGATCCATGACACAGTTGAAATCGCCAGTGATCAGTGTTGGGCACTCAGGCCATTTCTCCATAAACAATACCAAAGAATTAAGAACCGAGAAAGAAAATGGCGGTGGAATGTAGACAAAGGCCAAAATGCATATTTCCCCCCTTAACCTACAGTATAAAAAAATAAATCTCCCCTGTTGATCAACAGAGGATGCCATACAAACAAAATCAATAAGTCTATGTATCAAGACAGTAACACCTCTCGAGTAATTAGAGAAAGTAGAATGATACGTATGCGCAGCCCATCCCCTGTTGACCACCCTAGAGGTCTCTTCGGTGAGGTGGGTCTCCAACAAACATACTATTGCAGGTAGGTGGACCCGAGTAAAGTCAAAAACTGCTTGTCTTTTACCTCTATCCCCCAAACCACGTATATTCCAGGTAACAATTCTAGTCAGCATTATCAACAGTGGTTAGATGGGAAAAAGAGGAGAAAGAAAGAAAAAAGAAAAAGGATACATTTTGACGCACCACAGCCCAACCCCAACCCCCCATACAGGTAATCCACCACATATTGTAGTAGATTTCTCTCCTGTGACCATCCCTCCCACGCTCCCCCCACTCGGCCGCCCCCATTCAGAGGTAAAGAAAAGGAAATTTAGGGGTATAAACCCCTTCTAGTAATTACAATTCCCAACACATCCTAAAGGGAATTAAATCAAAGATTATTTCGATCAAGCCAATCCGTAACTTCTTCCGAAGTATCGAAAAATAGTGTTTTATCGTTGAAGATAATCCGTAATTTTGCTGGGAATATAAGAGAATATTTAATATCCCTTTCTCTTAGCCTCTTTTTGGCAATCATAAATGTGCGTCTCTTTTCTTGTATGTCTTTTGAAAAATCTGGAAAGAAAGCCAGTCTGTTCCCATTATATACAACCGGTGAGCATTCCCTCGCTCTTCTTAAAAGGATATCTTTATCCCCTGTGGCCAATAACTTAACAAGAAATGTCCGCGGTTGTCTCCCTGGAATTGGTTTACCCCCTGGGACCCGATGAGCTCTTTCTATCATAAAAAAGGGGGAAAACGAATCCTTCCCAAAATTTTCAAGGATTAACTTCTGTATGAATTGGGTTGAATTCTTCTCTTCCGCACCCTCTGGAATCCCTATTATTCTCACGTTATATCTTCGTGACCTATCCTCAAGGTCCGCCACCTTTTTCTTCAGAAGGTTATACTCTGATTTAAGTGTGGAGACTTCAGTTTTTATTTTTTGGGATTCATTCTGTATCAGGGTAACAGAGCTCTCTATGTTGTTAACTCTGTCTCTCATTTTTGACAAATCATCTTTTATTAGTCCCACATCAACTTTGGATGAACCCAAGTTGGGTTGTAACAGCCTGTATTAAATCCCCATTTTGTTTAACCGCTAGCAATATTTCTTCTAGCGGAGAGGAGTTGTCGTTAGGGATAACTTCTCCCATTATACCATCTTCCACTTCTGAGTATCTAGAGGCTTTTTGTGGGTCTAGCTCCGTCAACTCTGGGTCATCATTTTTTTTTGTGGCAAGTTCCTTTTGTCCGCCCCTCGTATTAACCCTCGGAGACCTCAGAAACTGGTCTATTTTTGTTGTTTCAGCAGTTTTAAACCCCAGTTTCTGATTTGAGAGGTCAGCCGAGCGCCTACTAGCTTTTGGAGCCATACTTTGATCCTCTTTTTTTTTTTTTTTTCCCCTTTGCTTTTTCCTTCCTTTTCTTCGCCTCCTTTTTCTCCCCCTTTTTTTTTTTTTTTTTTTTTTTTTTTTTTAACCCCTTAAGGACACAGGGCGTACATGTACGCCCTGTGCATTTTCGATCACTGCCGTGCGGCTGGCAGTGATCGGAACCCGGTGCCTGCTCAAATCATTGAGCAGGCACCTAGGCTAAATGCGCGGGGGGGTCCCGTGACCCCCCCATGTCGCCGATCGCGGCAAACCGCAGGTCAATTCAGACCTGCGGTTTGCTGCGATTTCTGCAGTTTCTGATCCCCGCGGTCCCTGACCGCGGGGATCAGAAACTTTAGGATTAAAAATTGTTTCGTGTATCCCTCCCCCCTGCACCCCTGAGTTATTCGAGCACGGTGGGAGGTGCAGGGGGAGGGTTGCGGGCGGTGCGGTAGGCGGGCGGTGCGGTAGGCGGGATCGCGATCCCCCGCCCGCCTCCCATTGCGTAATCGTTGGCGTCTAGTGGGTATACCAGGGTGCCAGCACATTGCTGGCACCCTGGTATAAACGGCTGACATCGGTGATGCGATGTCAGCCGTTTAACCCTTTCCATACAGCGGTCCGTACGGACCGCTGTATGGAAAAGATTAACAGCGCAGGGAGCTCCCTCCCTCTCCCATCGGGGGGCTGCTGTGCCTTTGCAGCCCCTCCGAATGGAGAGGGAGAGAGCTCCCAGGCAGCCCCCCAAGCCCCGTCCTTACCCTTGCCCGTCTGCGCAGTTCTGACCATAACTGAGCAGACAGGGAAGGTTCCCATGGCAACAGGACGCCTTCTCAGGCGTCCTGCTGTCCATGGTGCTGAACAGATCTGTGCTGAAAGGCATAGATCTGTTCAGACAAAGTGTAAAATACAGTACAGTACTATATATTGTACTGTATTATAAAGACATCAGACCCACTGGATCTTCAAGAACCAAGTGGGTCTGGGTCAAAAAAAAAGTGAAAAAAGTGAAAAATAAAGTAAAAATCAAAAAACACATTTATCACCGATTAAAAATGAAAAAAATAAAATTCCCTACACATGTTTGGTATCGCCGCGTCCGTAACGACCTGATCTATAAAATGGTAATGTTACTTTACCCGAACGGTGAACGCCATAAAAATAAAAAATTAAAAACTATGATGAAATTGGAATTTTGCCCACCTTACTTCCCAAAAAAGGTAATAAAAGTGATCAAAAAGTCGCATCTACGCCAAAATTGTAACAATCAAACCGTTATCTCATCCCGCAAAAATCATACCCTACCCAAGATAATCGCCCAAAAACTGAAAAAGTTATGGCTCTTAGACTATGGAAACACTAAAACATGATTTCTTTTGTTTCAAAAATGAAATCATTGTGCAAAACTTACATAAATAAAAAAAAAAGTATACATATTAGGTATCGCCGCGTCCGTATTGACCGGCTCTATAAAAATATTACATGACCTAACCCCTCAGATGACCACCGTAAAAAAATAAAAATAAAAAAGCCATTTTTTGTCATCTTCCGTCACAAAAAGTGTAATAGCAAGCAATCAAAAAGTCATGTGCACCCCAAAATAGTGCCAATCAAACCGTCATCTCATCCCACAAAAAATGAGACCCTACTTAAGATAAGCGCCCAAAAATTTAAAAAACTATGGCTCTTAGACTATGGAGACACTAAAACATTTTTTTTGTTTTAAAAATGAAATTATTGTGTAAAACGTACATAAATAAATAAAATTGTATACATATTGGGTATCACCGCGTCCGTGACAACCTGCTCTATAAAATTACCACATGATCTAACCTGTCAGATGAATGGTGTAAATAACAAAAAAAAAACAATGCCAAAAAAGCTATTTCTTGTTACCTTGCCGCACAAAAAGTGTAATATAGAGCAACCAAAAATCATATGTACCCTAAACTTGTACCAACAAAACTGCCACCCTATCCCGTAGTTTCTAAAATGGGGTCACTTTTTTGGAGTTCCTACTCTAGGGGTGCATCAGGGGGCTTCAAATGGGACATGGTGTCTAAAAAACCAGTCCAGCAAAATCTGCCTTCCAGAAACCGTATGGCATTCCTTTCCTTCTGCGCCCTGCCGTGTGACTGTACAGCGGTTTACGACCACATATGGGGTGTTTCTGTAAACGACAGAATCAGGGCCATAAATAACGAGTTTTGTTTGGCTGTTAACCCTTGCTTTGTAACTGGAAAAAAAATATTAAAATGGAAAATCTGCCAAAAAAGTGAAATTTTGAAATTGTATCTCTATTTTCCATTAAATCTTGTGCAACACCTAAAGGGTTAACAAAGTTTGTAAAATCAGTTTTGTATACCTTGAGGGGTGTAGTTTCTTAGATGGGGTCACTTTTATGGAGTTTCTGCTCTAGGGGTGCATCAGGGGGCTTCAAATGGGACATGGTGTCAAAAAAACTGTCCAGCAAAACCTGCCTTCCAAAAACCATACGGCGCACCTTTCACTCTACGCCCCGCTGTGTGGCCGTACAGTAGTTTACGGCCACATATGGGGTGTTTCTGTAAATGGCAGAGTCAGGGCAATAAAGATACAGTCTTGTTTGGCTGTTAACCCTTGCTTTGTTAGTGGAAAAAATGGGTTAAAATGGAAAATTAGGCAATAAAATGAAATTCTCAAATTTCATCCCCATTTGCCAATAACTCTTGTGCAACACCTAAAGGGTTAACAAAGTTTGTAAAATCACTTTTTCAATACCTTGAGGGGTGTAGTTTATAGAATGGGGTCATTTTTGGGTGGTTTCTATTATGTAAGCCTCGCAAAGTGACTTTAGAAGCAAATTTCAAGATTTGCTTCTAAACTTCTAAGCCTTGTAACATCCCCAAAAAATAAAATATCATTCCCAAAATAATTCAAACATGAAGTAGACATATGGGGAATGTAAAGTCATCACAATTTTTAAGGGTATTACTATGTATTACAGAAGTAGAGAAACTGAAACTTTGAAATTTGCTAATTTTTCTCAATTTTTGGTAAATTTGACATTTTTTTATGCAAAAAAAATTTTTTTTTTTAACTTTCTTTTACCAGTGTCATGAAGTACAATATGTGACGAAAAAACAATCTCAGAATGGCCTGGATAAGTCAAAGCGTTTTAAAGTTATCATCACTTAAAGTGACACTGGTCAGATTTTCAAAAAATGGCCTGGTCCTAAGGTGTAAAAAGGCTGTGTCCCTAAGGGGTTAAATTTCCACCTCTTTCTCTCCTTTTGTATTTATATGTCTTCTTTTTTTCCCCTTTTTTTTTTTTTTTTATTTTTTTTTTTCTTTCCCTTTCCTCTCCCTTCTTCTTTGTTCTCCTTTTTTCTTTTTTTTTTTTTTCTTTTTCTTTTTTTCCCCTTCTGGTTTTTTTTTTCTTTCTTTTTTTTTCTCCTTTCCTTTTTTTCTCCCCCCCTTCCCCTTGCTATTTTTTTTTTTTTTTTCCTCCTCTTTTCTCTTCTCTTTTCTTCCACTTTATACTTTATAGTTTCCTCCTTTTTTTTTTTTTTTTTTTTTTTTTTTTTTTTTTTTTTTTGTGTGGCCGCCTCAGTATTTTTCAGATGTGTTTTTGGATGGAAAAAGTAGTTTTAGTTAGTGGATATCATCCTAGGGAGAGAAGATCTGGAGGACAAAAAAAGAAAGTAAATGGAACAATCTCACCGGTATTCCACCTCCTCCTAACATCCAAGGGTTGAAGATCTTGAGGGGCACCGGCGGCAGAGACTAAGAATCCACAGTCTCCAACAACAGTGGCGCAGGGGGGAGAGGAGAGGATCTGCAACGATTCCAAAACAAGTTTCGGCAACAGTCCAACGGCCAGAGGAAACACAACAAAAGCTGTTCACAGTACCACAGGGAGAGGAAGAGAGGATCGAGAAGGGCTGAAGACGCGCTCCACAACGGGACTGACCGGACTGATCAGCTGTTCACAGTGCCACAGGGAGAGGAGGAGAGGATCGAGAAGGGCTGAAGACGCGCTCCACAA